>NC_056746.1:151320301-151332988 GCF_019279795.1 Protopterus annectens
TTCCAGGAAAAAAATTTTTTTTGCACACCTCAACGCAAAAATAATGGAAGTTCTGCAATAAAATCGGCAACAGCTGAGAGAGCTATGCTTGAAGTAAAGTTTGTCTCTGAAAAACAGAAGTGCCTGTTTACAGAACCAAGTGTTCCTGTCTGTGCTGTGCATGTTCTTCATGAAAGGTATGACCAAATGAGCATTTTTAATTTGAATACTGACTGCAAGGAAAGTTCACTGTGGGTAGTGCAGAAATGGGCATTTTTAGTTTGAATACTGACTGCATGGAAAGTTCGCTATGGGCAGTGCAGAAATTTTAATACATTTTGAAACAAGCCTATGCTGATGAGCTGGTGAAAGCATGTTTTCTGACCATATTAAGTGGAACAGCCCTTGTAAGGTAAAGTTCTGAAAGAGGTAAATGCTTCCAAGATACAAAGTTTGAGCTTTCAATGCATGACACCTGTGCAGCATCTGCATGCAGTTTATTTATTAACCGCGTCAGCAGAATTATACAAAATTAATCCATTTCAACCACAACCCTATTCACTTTTCAAATATTACAGAATATTGCTTATGAGACTGATCAAGAGTCTGCTTATGAACTGTGATTGTGCCAGAATTTCAGCTTCACATTACCTATTCATATTATATAAATAAAACATGTATGAATGTATTTGCGTATACAAAAGTGTATGCAGATCAACTGACGTTAGTTTGAACTTCAGCATACCGACAGTAAAAACATCGACCACAAAAGGCTGAGGAAAAAAGAGACACACACTGACATGAATACCCCCTGCTAATTATGATGTCAAGCTCGCACCATCTCCGGGGTAGAGACAGAGTGCAAATCTTCAAACCACTGACTAAAGACATGTCAGCATTTGAGTATTTCGAATATAAAAAAAATTCTCCCCCTACAGATTGTGTATGTATACATACAGAAATGTACTGTTTGCTGCAGCTTTACACTGTATTTTACACCAACGCATTTGTTGTATTTCACATCAACTGCTGCTTTTACTTAATTTAAGAAAATATCTGTTTCTGCTGTTTTATTCTGTTGCTATTATTATTATTACTACAAGAAAAACTGTGCTGCTTTTTTACACCGTTGCTTATTTAAATACAAAAAAAATTATCCTGCCTTTTTTCTGTTGTTCGTTGCACTTCTGTTGGCCATGGTATAGAGTGGCTTCAGACTGAATTCACTTCTGTTTGTAGACTGAGCACTAAAATCAGGAGACCGTTTTTGTAGAAGCTCCCCTGTACTCTCATGGCGTACAGTAGGACTACCTAACTGAAGGTTACTGGTTCAGAGCTCAATTTGAGCTATTTCATTGCTGCAGGACTCAGTTTGAGCTTTTTCATTTGTTTCTTGTTATTAGCTGCTTTGCTTTTGCTTGCACGTAGCTCACCATCCTGCACCACTGCACAGATGGGTAACTCTGGGGGGTTATACAAACAAAAGCACCAATAGAAGTATTCTTCCTTAAAAGCGGCCACTATCTAGAGCGGCAGTTCTTGAATAGCTCTCAGGTGTTCAGTGAACCACCCAGCAGAAATTTTACCTAGCAACATCAGACCCTATAGATCCCCCTCTTTTACAAGCATCCTACTGTAAACCACATATATTAAGTCACCCTAAAATAGCTCCCTGCCTGATACCCCCATCTTTTTCTCCTTATCTGTTGAGATACCAGGTTCAAACCTTGCATTATAGACCGTCAGTTTCCCTCTGTTTCACCTGTCAGCATGGTGGACATGGGTTTTTTGAGGAAGTGCAGCAACTGTCTCATGTACCCTGACAACCCCTTACTCCTAAATTACCCAAGTACAATTTGTGAGAGATGCTCCTACACCATGAATCTGGAATCACTGCTCACCATGAATCTGGAATCACTGCTCTCTCATACCCAGAACAGCAACACTAAACAGGTCAGCTCACACACCTATCATAATACACACCCCACACAAACCTTCATATGCAAAGGTATTCTCCAGAAAACTACCTAAACACCAGAGACTGCCAAAACACAAACATGCTACACCTAACAACACCCGAAGCACCCAATACACATAAAAACACTAGCTCCTGTGTCTCACCAAATAAGCCCTTAAGGCAATGCACAACTATTCCAAATGTTTTGGTTACAGGTGACTCTATAGCGAGACATACAGATGCCCCACTCACCAGGTTGAACAGGAGAAGGTTATGGTCATCTGCCTGTCTGGTGCTAGGATTCACCAGAGCACACATGCACGCAAGTCTCTCAACAAGTACCGTTAAGATTCCGTCATAGTTCATGTTGGTGTGAACGACTTAAGATGTACCTTTTTGGACTACATGAAGAGAGACATCCTTCAGCTCTCTGAATATGTGAGCCAGGCAGATATGTCCCTAGCTTTGAGCAACATTTTTCACTCACCTAGGATGATACCACAACACAAACAGAAAATCATTGACTTCAATAAGTGGCTTAGTTTCTGGCGTCATTCTTAAGGTAACCAGTTCCTGTCAGCCTGAGACAACAATGTAGGTAGATCACCCTGCTTTGCCAGAAATGGGCTTCAACTGGTACCGCTAGGCTTTCAGTTGTTAGCTAAGGTGCTTGCCACCCTCATAATGCCTTTTTAGGCAAGGTCACAACAAAATTCCCAACGTGAACATATCAAACACAAAAAAACTAAGGGTCATGTTGCTAAATGCTAGGAGTTTAAATCAGAAACTGTACTCTCTGGAAGCACTCTCTCTCCCTAGAAGATAGTAACATCTGTGCAGTCACAGAAACCTGTCTCAAGGCCGCAGAAAGTATCCCAGCCCTGCAAGGCTACAATGTCATCCACAGTTTCAAACTGCAAAATGAAAGTATGAGAACTAAAGGATGTGGAGTATATATCTTCATTAAAGATAATTACACCTCTAGACTGGTTAGACAAAAAAACTCTTTGGAGCTACTACAAGTCCAAATTACCATGGGTAACCCCCCTTCAGGTCACAGTCAGTTACAGGTCCCCTTCCATGAACCAAGATGCCCACACAGCTTAGACCTACTTCGGACAATTAAAGTACAAACTAACACCTTAGTCATGGGTGACTTCAACTATACTAATTGGGAAACTTACACGAGACCAAGATCAGCAGAGCTCATCTTTCTCAATTCAGGGACTTCAATACTTCTCAGTGTATTGAATAAAAGACCGTGGGAGGGCAAAGCTAAGCTCAAGTTAAAACATACAAGCTAGTGAGAAACACAATAAATAAAAAGGTATCAGAGAGATACCTTACTAAAGGGATACGAGGCCTAAACAACACGTCCTACATGGACTGAATCAAAGCCCTGTCACAATGCTCAGTATCCTTCAGACTGCTAAGAGTTTTACCTGTATCTAGCTTTCAAGGCATCCTCTGACCCAGTACTGGTAGATTTACTGCATATCAGCAAGTCAAACTGCATCACAAATATTCTTTCTAGGGATCTAAATCTCTTGCAGCACCAACAGAATGGTTTGGAGCGACAGGTATATTTTGCAGAGGACAACGCTGCTATGGAACAGATTCCCCCATCCACATAAAACAAAAGTTCACCCCTAGCCATTTTCAAGCACATGATCTTTGTATGAGAAACAGAAAATTTACTTAGGACTAATAGAAAATGCACTTAGGACTAATAGACAGATGCAGCTCCTAAATGCTTTATCCCATGCATGAGTACCCTCGCATTATGCATGGTACAATTCTAGTTACTCTCATTAGGGGTAATATACAACTATCAACCATGTGATGGATAAGGCCAGTCTAACAAAAGAGGACAGATTATTTCAACCACAAAAAGGGAAACTGGCTGAGCTTAAAATGAACAGCAAAGGCAGCCAGCCTAGTACCGACCTATGAACCTATACATTATCAATAAATCAGACAATGCAGTTACGAGACACAATAATCAAAACACAATGTCAGAAGAAAAATTCTCTCCAATCTGATAGCAGTTGACAGTAATTCAGAGAGTTCTGTTTAGCACACTGTGAAAAGAAACTTTTTTCTTGGCAGATAGAAATAATGCTATGTGTAAATGCCACCACTCCGGACACATTGCCTAACAGCATGTCCCTAATAACGAGTTTATATGATGTAATTTGCAAATAGAGCTAACTCAATAGTCACCATAATAGCAATGTACAAAACAGTACATATGTATTTTGCATACTGAATGCGCCTCTCCATGCTGTATACAGACATGATGAGTATGCAATACAGACAGAAGCAATAACCACCTTACCATACTATAATGTAATGTTTATACATAATTTTGTTTCTGTACATCTACTTTTCTTTGTGCTAACAGAAACTGGTCTCTTCTGATTAGTGCATCAACCCAGGTTACAAAATCAATATGTCAAACCCAGAGCTGTCGGACATGCTCCACTTACAGAAATCCCAATACCTCCAAGCTACACTCTCTAGGGACCTAAACCTTGTCACCACAATAAACAGAATATGCTGGAGGGATAGATTCCTGTCCCAGAGACTTCCCATACTCTGGAACAGACTATCTATGTCAAACAGAGCTTCTCATTAGCACTCCAAGAAAAATCTTGATGATTGGATGGGAAATGGGAAATTCACCCCAGGGATCACTTCTGTGGCTCTGCTCGACAGGGGCACAGGAAAATAATTTTCTTGGGTGGCGAAAGCCAGGGTACATTTTTTGGCTAGGCTTGTAAGGCCCCTAGGGCCGATAGCCTAGTACCTACCTATGAACAATGCACTGTTCTGTGTAACCCTACTTCAGTGCTTTTTTGGGTTGATATATACAAACATATGCTCCTCATAAATTCCTTACTGACAACAGCTTTCACCACTGAAGACTCCAGTTCACTGCACTTGTTACAAAAGGATGCTGCATCTAGAAAGGAGCAGCACAATAAATAAATAAAAAAGGAATAATGGGTCAACAATTTACAAGACTCTGCTATCCCACGTAGAGACAGAAAACTCCCAGCAAAGGTCAAAAGGTCACAACACAGTGCACACTTGAGGCTCTAACCTTGACAAAAGAAACGTGGAGCATTCACCAGCTGACATGCTGTCAAGGCAGTGACATCACTGTGTGCTGGTCATGGGAGGGGGGCTAAGGATACATAAAAAAAAAAAAAAAAACTAAAACAAAAAAGGATAATAGTTTACATCGGCAAGATTATCATCTCAGCAGGCAAAGTAGCTTTGGCAATCCCAAAGGGGGATGGATGGGATATAAGAGTGACAAATCTGATTACATGGATAGGAAAGGCCAAGAATACCAAACTTATTTCCCCCCACATGTAACATACATACAAGTATATATAAATATACGTGTGTGCGGATCTTTTCCTCCCTAACTATCTAATTGGCTGCTGTGCGTTTCTGTTTGGGCGCTTGCATGTACCTTGTGAATCTGTGCCTTCAGAACCTACAAATTTGCAAAGCCCCCTTGGATAGTCTCTGGAAACTAGCGTGGACTCTGAAAATACCACCTGCTCCCTGAGAGCCAGCCTTTTTAAAATCAGAGAACGTATGTACTGTCAACAATACCTGACTTTTTACCATTACTTATAGCTAAAGAGCCTGTTATACTAGCCAAGTCTACCTTTACAGATAGCCAGCAGCCTATAACCTACTAAACTTCTCTCTCCTGAAGTTTCCACAATTAACTCCTTGACGTGCTATACTCACCTGGGTGTCTTACGTCTCCCTACCTCCCCTGGCCTGTAGCCTACCCCCTCCAATACAAAGGATCTGTAGCAATCTATTTCCTGGCCACTAGGTGGCGCCTTACCCCTACTGCTCAGTATCTCTACCACAAAAGCCTCATTACTTAACCTCCTATCTCAATTCACTTGTCTTTTCTCTAGCCTCATCCCCTCTGTCATTTTCTACATCTTCCTACCCTCATAACAGTGTTATATGCATTTGTACCTTACACTACCTTGATAAATTAATCTTGCCTAGAAGCACCCTACATTCCCCTGGTAAATTACTTCTACATTCTTTAACTCCTCACTCACCTGCTGTTCACTCTCATTTTTCCGATTGTCTTCCTTGCTTCTACACTCTTTAGAGACTCTACACCCTTCGGGCTCACTCCGCTCCCCTACCCCCAAATTCCACCCACCCCCAGTGCTCCTACTTAAATAGCACTCAATGACCACACCCATATCTTAACCACCCAATCACATCCATACCTATCATCCAATCACCTAAATAGTTATAATTCTTACCACACCCACTAATTAACTTTACCTTCATCCTACCTCCTCACTTCAACCAAAGAGACTCCTCCTTTACCACAGCTATAACCTACCCTTTTACCTCTAACAAACCTCAACTCCTCAAAAATGGGAACATCTATCCCCTCACAACTAAAACCACTTATCTGCATTTTATTTACCTCCTGCCTCATCACTACCTACCTCTTAACCTTTTATGAATATCCACTCTACTCCACTCTTCCTTATTCACCCAAACATACCTCTTCACCTATATCATCTGTGACTCCTACCTTCTCTAACCAAACTACTCAACCCAAATACCTTCTAGCTAAATACCACAGACTAGAACATTTAAAGTTAAGCAAACAAAAATCTCGGAAATTTCTAGACTCCTTTCAAAAACTTCTCCACTCAAAAGATTATAGACTCCTTCACTTATTGATGGATGGAGATATCAATCCTAACCCAGGGCCACATCATACCAATTCCAAGTACCACAAAAAACAAGACAATGCTACTTCCACTTCACCCCCCAAATCTACAAACTCTCTCTATATTGCTCATCTGAACATACAGAGTATTTGTAATAAAACCACTCAAGTTCATGCCCTTCTAGAAACCCAACAATTCGATATCTTATGTCTAACCGAAACATGGCTAAAGCCAACCAAAGACAATAAAATCACCCCACCTGGGTATAATATTATTAGACTAGATCGTACTTCAAAAAAGGGTGGAGGTGTTGCAATTCTCTATAAAGCACATTTGCAAATTAGTATTTTAGACCATACTCTTATCCCTGATAATCATGCTGAAATTCTTAGCTCTAAACTTCAAATCAGCAGTACAAAGGCCTTATACATTACATGTATCTACCTTCCCCCAGGTAACAACATCAATACACTAGAATGTATCCTCAGCTCACTTGCCAACTTCCTCCCTCAAGAAACACTAGTCCTAGGTGATTTCAACATTGATTGGCTTTCCTACAATACTACAAACCCTACCTCCCATATTAACCTTCATGGCTTTACACAACTAATAAATAGTCCTACCAGAACTAATAAAACCAGCAATAAAGAAACCATCTTAGACTGGATCCTTACAAATACTCCTCAACAAACCTATCAATCAGGTACTCTCCCTGATGCCCTAAGTGACCACTCACATATTTATGTTACTAGGCATAGAACCAACCTAAGTCTACCTACCACATATAGAACACTACGTTCAAAAAAACATTTCAACTCTGACGAATTTATAGCTGTATTATCACAATGTAACTGGTCCCCTCTAAAAAATCTCTCTCTTAATAAAGCTGTAGAATATTTTAATTCCACATTCTTATCTATCCTGGATCATTATGCCCCAAGTCACACAATCAGAACCAAAGCTAAAGCAGCACCCTGGCTAACCAATAACACCAAGCAAAAAATTATCCTCAGAAACAAATTGTGGTCTAAATGGCGTACCACTAAAAATGTAACTGACCACCAAAACTTCAAAGAACTTAGAAACAGTACTAAAAAAGCTATCCTACTATACAAAAGGAACTATTGCCTTCAATTACAACAAACCACCAAAAAGGATCCAAAAAAATTCTGGACCAGCATCAATAATCTCTTATCCCCTGGCCAGTCTATCACACCCAACCCACAGGACTGCAACCCAGAGAATCAAATACAAACAGCCAACAACTTTAACTTATTCTTTACTAATACTATTCAAACTCAAGCCAGTCATCTCTCTCCTGACACATCTAAGCTACTCTCACCTTCCCTAAATCACCCTCCTTCCTTTCACCTTCAACCCATACCTACCTCCTATATCTTATTACTCCAAAATCTAAAACCATCTACTCCTTCTGCAGACAAGCCTCCTGCTGAATTCTTGAAAATATCTGCCAAAGCTATTGCCTACCCCACCTCTATTCTGATAAATAGATCCTTAAACAAAGGTATTTTCCCCTCTATCTGGAAAATATCTCACATCATCCCACTTCACAAAGGTGGTAAGTCTAATGACTTCTCTAACTTTCGTCCTATAGCTCTCCTATCTCCAATAGCTAAAATTATGGAAAAATGTATCCATAAGCAACTACTGAATCACCTTCTGAAAAACAACCTACTTGAAAACTGTCAGCATGGTTTTAACCCTCCCACAGTACTACCACTGCTCTTCTCTCCTTTACCAACTCCATTAACCTTAACCGAAACAATAATTACCTTTCATCCTCTATCTTCACAGACTTATCAAAAGCTTTTGACATGGTAAACCATAAACTTCTTCTGCACATACTAAATTCTCTCTCACCCCCCCCTCCCCCCCAAAAGGAGAGATATCTATACCAAGCGATTGCAGCCCCCCAAACATCTCCAACGCCCAAGTGAGAACTGCTCTCTCCAAAGCAAAAAACACAGCATCCATGGGACCTGATGGTGTCCCGGCTGTGTGCTCCACGAACTCAACGAGGAATTAAACCCACAGCTAGGACAGCTGTTTAATCATAGTCTTACCTCTGGATACGTACCCAGGGAGTGGCGCACTGCAACTGTGGTCCCACTTCACAAAGGCGGTGCCTCCACCGACCCTGGAAATTACCGCCCATTAGCTTGACAAGCCTTATCTGCAAAGCCATGGAGAGGATCATAATGGACCTCATAAATAAAGACATAGGGAATTTGCAGACTTTGGATCCATCCCAGTTTGGCTTTGTCAAAGGCAGATCATGCCTTCTAAACTTGGTTGACTTTTGAAACAGTCACCAAAGCCATTGATGAGGGAAAGGCAGTCCATACAGCCTACCTCGATCTGGCGAAGGCCTTTGATACAATACCCCACTCGGGTATCATTGAAAAACTCATCAGCTTAAATGTTAACCCATACATCACAAGATGGGTTGCAAACTGGCTGAGTGACAGAACCCACAGGGTCAGAGTTGCTGGCGCCATGTCAGACTCAAAGCCTGTCACAAGTGGTGTACCACAGGGCTCAGTCCTGGGCCCACTCTTGTTTGGCATCTACTTTTCCAAGTACAAGCAAACACAGGAGGGTTATGGCTGACAAAGTTTGCAGATGACTGCAAACTGGGCCATAGTAGAAAACACATCTGACACAGATATCCTTCAGAAGGGTCTCACAGAAATGGATAACTGGTGCCAGAGCCATGGCCTAAAGTTAAATGCCAAAAATGCATAGTCATACCCTTGGAAAAACAAGGTTACCCCTAGCTACCAAATAGGTGGCAATCCACTGAGTACAGAAGAAGTTATCAGGGACCTGGGGACCCAGGTTGATAGTAGTCTGTCATTCGACACCCATGTAGCTAAAGTAGTTAGGAAGACCTTCTACATTGCCCACCTTATCATGAAGGATTCTCATCTAGATCAAGGGAGGTCATAGTCTCCCTATACTCATCAGTCATCAGACCAATGATTGAGTACAATGCCCCATTCGAATGTATCTGACCCGACACTTGCAGCAGCTGGAGAGGCCACAAAAGTTCCTCACCAAAGGATAAAGGGTCTCAAACATCTGTCCTATGCTGCTCGACTGAAAGAACTCCAGCTCTATTCAGTCGCCACCGCTTGCTCAGAGGTGACCTTTGCCTAACATACAAGGCCATGTCAAACCCAGATTTGATGAATATGCTTCACCTCAAAAATCTAGATCTGTCAGAGCCACAAGGGCGGAGACTTAAACCTCGACACGGCTATTAATAGGATGTGCTGGAGGATAGATTCATCACCCAAAGACTCCTATGCTGTGGAATAAAATCCCGGTATATGTGAGGCAGAGCACCTCGCTGGCCTTGTTCAAGAGAAATCTTGACCAATGGATGGGAGATCGCAGATATACCCCAGGGATTACCTCAGTGTCACTGCTCAACAGAGGCACAGCAAAATAATGGGTATAGTTCCCCATACTAAAGGGGTGGCGTAAGCCACAAAACTATGGGCTAGGCTTGTAAATGCCCTCGGGCAGATAGCCTAGTATGAACCTATGAACCTATGAACCTATGAACTTGATCCTCTCTCACTTGATCCTCTTTCATTAACATGGTTTACATCCTACCTAGAAGACCGCCAACAAGCAGTTCTTTGGAAAAATGCACTATCCAACCTCCTCCCTATCTCTCTAGGAGTACCTCAAGGCTCTATCTTAGGCCCCCTTGTATTTTCCATCTTTATTACCGACCTCCAAGTAGCTATCCCACATACAACCTGCATACAATATGCAGACGACTCTACTATTATCTGCACTGCTAAGTCACAAACTGAACTACAGTCAATCACTCAAAAAGCTTTTACCACTGTTGAACAATGGTTCTCTAATCGCTGCCTACTCCTTAATCCTAAGAAAACCAAATTACTATTATTCTCACCTTCCCGTAGATCTACCCCACTAAACTTCACTATTTCTGCCACAGATAGCACTCTCATCTCTCCTGACTCAACAACCAAACTATTAGGTATTACTATTGACAATAATCTCACCTTTGACACTCACATCAATAACACAATAAAATTAGTTAATAAAAAAATTGGATCCCTTTATAGAATAAAACCCTTCCTTTCACCTGAAGCAAGGACCACCTTAGCCAGATCACACCTAATCTCTACCCTTCCATATGCTTCCCCCATATACACTAATCTCTCCAAAAACAACCTCAAACTAGCAACATCTTTCCATAATATTGCTCGATTTGCCACAGGATCCCCTTTCAAAACCCACCACTGTCTGAACCTAAGAAATCTAGGATGGTTGAAATTTCAGAACCTACTTACACTGCAACAACTCATAATAGCTCATAATATCCTACACCAACCAACCAAAACACCTATACTCTCTAGCCACATTCTCACCATACAATAACCTGAAACATTTACGCTCTTCCAACAAACTATGGATAAATATAACCAAAGCCAATAATTCTGCAGGTGACTGTCTCTTTTCCAACTCAGTTGGCAAAATATGGAATAAACTTCCCTCAGAATCTTTGTCCTCTCTTCCGCTTTTTAAAACACAGCTAAAAATTCATCTCAACAAACACTGGCTATGCTCTTGCACTAACCCCAATTAACTATTTTTCCACCTCCCTACCTTTTCTTTTGCAAAACGTCCTATAATCTATGCCTCTCTGTAACATTGATAGCTCTACCTTCTATTACATTTGAGGCTTATGTATTTCATTGTGTGTTGCAAAAAAATTGTTTTTTCCACTTTATATATATATATATATATATATATATATATATATATATATATATATATATACATATGTGTGCGTGTATATATGTGTGTATGTGTGTGTATTATATATATATATATATATATATATATATATATATATATATATGTATATATATATATATATATATATATATACACACACACACACATATATATATATATATATATATATATATATACACACACACACACACACACACACACACGTGTGTGTGTAATATATGTATATTTATTTATTTTATTTTACATTTGTTGACCGGGCTAGTCTAGCTGTATACATGTCCTTTTTCAGTAGAGGCCCGGGGAGATAAGCTCCAAGACATGGTCTAAATACAATAGTACAAGTTCAAACAACACAGAAAAAAAAATTTCAATATACTAATAAAAATAGCAACTTTAAAAAGGAAATAAAACTCATCAACAATGGTATTAAATAATTAACAGTACAGAGTTTGTAACGGAATATATTATTGAGGAAAAAAAATCATAAAACAGTGAAATTTCAAGTATGGAGACATGTCAGGTTAGGTCATAGTTAAACAAAGGAAGTTAGGTGAGTAGTAATGTAGCAAGGAGTTACTTAAGAAGAGAAAGTAAAAAGAGGATATAAAAAAAGAAAAGGGGTAGATAAGAAAAGTATGATAAGATGGAAATAAAGTAGCAGAGGCTAGTAAGCACTGGATAGGTTAGTTAACTTAGTAGAGGTAGATGACTAGTCTGGTTTTGAACAGGGGCATAGCCAGTGAGTTTTGAGGAGAAGTTTAAGTCTATTTTTAAAGAGAGATAATGAGGTGA
This sequence comes from Protopterus annectens, assembly GCF_019279795.1. Taxonomy (NCBI): domain Eukaryota; kingdom Metazoa; phylum Chordata; order Ceratodontiformes; family Protopteridae; genus Protopterus; species Protopterus annectens. The sequence goes on from NC_056746.1 coordinate 151,332,593, forward strand.
GTGAGGAGAGGTCACAAGGGAGAAGATTCCAGGATCTACCTACAGAATTAGAGAAAAGGGAATCCCCAGTTCTGTTGTTAGGTTTAGTGGTGTGGACTAGTAGTTTTTGAGATGAGCGTAAGGACTTCAGATATGTGTAGGGGGTGATTAGGGTAGATAAACTTGGAGTATTAGAAGGTTTATAAAGGATGTTGTGGGCAAGGGTGAGTTGGTGAAATTTAATCAGGTGTTGTAGTTCTAACCATCCTAGCTGTTTTAGGTTAATGCAATGATGGGTTCTGAATGGGTTGCCTGTAGCAAATCGTGCTAGGTTATTATAAGCCATTTCCAATTTGTTGAGGTTATTCTTGGAGAGATTAGTAAAAATGGGAGAGGCATAAAGGAGTGTAGAGATAA
>NC_056746.1:151333488-151350988 GCF_019279795.1 Protopterus annectens
CTTGGTCGACTTCTGCTCCCCTCATGTCCTTCCCACACATTAATGTACTTCATTTACTCTTGTGTTAAGCACGTAGGCAAGGAAGGTATACGGACGTAAATCAGACCATTTTCAGAAACATGCTGGGACTTAAAGCAGAGAAGAAAAACAGCTAATATGTTGAGAACCTACAAATAGGCGATACCAGACAGACATTTTCCGCAATGATCCAGGGATTTACAAGGGACACGAGAAAACACACACACACACACACAGTTAAAATTAGAAGGAATCCGAGTCAACAGTAGATTAATACAAATCTGCAAAAAACTGCAAAAAAAAAAAAAACGTGCACCAATATACAAAACCTGATTACTACTTTATTTGAAGATGCCACTTTAGACAGCACAGTGACTCAGTGGCTAACGGTGCTGCCTCACATCTTCACATTCCATAGTGACAGCACAGTGACTCAAAACGTTAATAGCGCCACTTCATCTTTACAGTCCACAGTGACTCAGAGGTTAGCAGTGCTGCCTCACATCTTCAGTCGACAGTGAGAGCACAGGGAGTCAGAGGTTAACAGTGCCGTCTCACATCTTCACAGTCCAAAGCTCAATCAGGTCTGTGTGTGAAACTTGCATGCTGTTCTCCCTGTGTCTGAATAGGTTTTATCAAACTCCCCAAGTTTCTTCCAATCTCCAAAAACATGCTTGTTGCCTGCCTAATCACATGGCCCATGTATAACTGCAGCTACCCTTGTCCTTCTGGCCCAAGCTGTGGATGAAAATGGCCCAAGACAAACCCATTTCACTTACCTAATGAACAAATGAATAAAATAAATTAATACATGAAAATGAATACTGTCCAAGTCTACAGAAGTTAATATAATAAATATATTAAATTTGGGGAGGATGCCTGGCATCTTACTAATCTGCATTTGCTGAAGGAAAACTTACGCATGCACGCAAGCACACACACTTAAAAGTATCCCTAGATTTGTTATACTACCACATCAGTAAAAAGGATACAACTGGATCAGCCCACCCATTTTACAAACTAAATTTGCCACATAAGGTGGGAGAGAGAGACAGGAAGATTTTATAAAACTTTCTATAGAATGCCCACAGGAACTGGAAAACAAATATGTGCCCTCAGTTTAGAAGAAATTCAGCCAAGAGAAGAGTTGCTTGATTTAACAGAGATATATAGACAGATTAAGATCAATGAACGAAACAGACTGCAGAAGGTCAATAAAACCCAAAAAGTCAGAAGTTTGATAAAACAAATGAGCACAGTAACCAGGACAGTCCATAGAGATTGATGCGCTATAACAGAAGTAAACAGAATATATTACTGTGCAGCTAAATTAATAACTGATACAAAGTTCTACCACAAGAACATGGGGTAGTGAGGGAAAGTGAAGAAACCGAATACCATCATGGAAGTATAGAATACAGAAAACTATAAAGCAATTAAGACAAGAAGTGTCACTGTTAACAGAATATAGAAAAGAGGGAACAGATCAACATAAATACTAAGAAAGATGGACATGATAAAAGCAATGCACAGTATTAGAACAGGCAAAGATACATCATGCACTACTGTAAATAAACTAAAAATCTCAGCACAAGCGGAACAACTTAGATACGCACACAAATATAAAGGAAAAGTACAAATAAGCAATTTATTGACGACTCAAAAACGTTTTATAGAAAATTGGGAAACAGGGTAAAAGGAATTGAAAGACCACCAAAAAGGAAGTAGATAATTTTGAAAAAACATTTATGAAGATCACGTGGAACATAAAGATGCTAAACGGATAGAAGTAGTAAAAAAATAAAAAGTTTAAAAGGTATAGGATATGATATAGAATGAAGTAACAGCCAGAGTGATGGAAACAAAGTTAAGAAAAGCCTCTAATTGGAAAACTCCAAGCCCAGATGCAGTACCTAACTTCTGGTTATAAGTATTAACATTGCACGAAGATTTAGCCATGAGTAAGAACTATTTATATGTGCACCCCAAACACACACCAACTTAACTAACAGGAAAAACAATGCTCCTACTTAAGAGTGAACCTGCAAGCTACCCTAAAAATTATAGGCCAATAACTTGCCTTCCAACAACGTATAAACTATACGCAGGAATTGATGCGGACAGAGTTTATAGTCTTTTAGAAGAAAACTCAATTATGGCAGTAGAACAAAGGAGCAATAAAAGAAAGTCAAATCGAACAAAGGATCATTTGTTGTTAAAGTCACAGTGGAGAACTGTAAAAAGGGGAAGAAGCCAAGTATGGCATGGATTGACTACAAAAAGGCATCCGATCATATCCCACATTATTTTATTATCCTACATTCATAGATAAGAGTGCTTAAAAAATGTATAAGATACAACCCACACTGATCGACTACATTGCAGTGACCATCAAATAGTAGCAGACCACTCTGCAATTAAACCCTGACAAAGGACAAATTACTATCCCAGGGATAACAATTCAAAGGGGGATATTCCAGGGTGACACTGTCACCTCTGCTATTCTGTCTTGCCCTTAACCCATTAAGCTGTCCACTTAACAGCTTAGGCCATGGCTATAATTTGGCTCCTAGACTTATCTTCTCTTTGTCGATGGTTTAAAAATGTATAGCTCATCAGATGAGGAATTGAAAGCACAACTGCAAGTTGTCAAAACTTTTTCAGATGATATAAGAATGTCATTTGGCCTTGATAAATGTGCAAAAGCAACTTTTAAAGCAGGAAAACTGCAGCATCAAGAAAATATCAGTTTGGGACAAGAATGTGATATAAAAGAACTTGAGCAAGAGGGAATGTATAAATATTTGGGAATTGATGAAAGATCAACAATAAAGCATGAAAAAATGCGAATGAAACTTAGTAAGGAATACTTCAGAAGACTTAGTTAATCCTGAAAACAGCACTGACATCTAGGAACAAAATCCATTTCCTGTCCTAACTTACAGTTTTGGAGTGACTGACTGGTCCCAAAATGTGTTGGATAGATTAGACAGGAAAACAAGAAGGATACTTCATGCTCAAATGATTTATAAAAATCAGTGCATACCAAGATTATACATTCCCCATTCTGAAGGAGGGATGGGCCTCCTTGAAATTGATTACATGTATAGATCTGCAATCATGGGACTCCACACATCTGCTGACCTCACAAGACCCAAACTTAGTGAAAGTTTTGAAATATGAGGAGAATAAATCTAAGATGACTTCTCTGCTTAGTCCAGCAGAAGCATATCGGTGTCAAGCTGGAATGGAAATCAAACCAGAATCAGGCAGCAACTGAATGTGTCAAAAAGTAAAAGAAAGACTATAAAGTTGAAGGACCAGATGAGAAGACAAGAAATGTGGAAAATGCATAATAAATACAGTTGCAAGTATAGAAAACTCCTGGAAGAACCTCATGTTGATCAGGATCGAATTCAGGAATGGTTAAGGAGAGGTGAATTCTTACCAAGAGATCAAGGTTAATATTGGCAGCCCAAGAAAGTGGACTACGTACACGCTGGTTTACAAAGACCACCGTACATGTGGGAGAAACAGACAAAGTAGGATTTGTAAAATAGAATTGGAAACGGTTGCACACCTCGTTGCTGGTTGTGACATACTAATGGCAGAAGGATTGTATACTGAAAGGCATGGTAATTTGGCAAGACTGCTGCACTGGGGATTATGCAAACATTATGGTATTGAAGTGACTGAAACATACTGGAAACATGAGCCACAAAGCATCATAGAAAGTCTAAATCACATGGGATCACCCACTACCAACAGGTCAAAAGATAGATGCTAGAAAAACGGATATAGTGGCCCATGAAAAGAAGACAAAAGTAGCACTGATCACTGAAAATACCCACACCCTGTGACTAGTGTCCTGCGTATAGACGGACACAAAGTCATAAAATATCAGGATTTGCAGGAAGAAACGAGAGCAATGTAGAAGAAAGATACCGAGACAATTCCAAGAGTAGTAGGAGCAACGGGTCTTATACGTATTTAGATATGTTACCAATACATGTAGCCCCGCACAAATTGCAGGAGTCGTCATTACTGGGCACACTGTGGGTGCTGCGGAGAGCACTTCTGGCTGACATCAAAGACTGAAACAATTCTAACCTCTTGAACTTTAATCACACTTTGACTTAAGAATGGGGTAAATTCCCATCATGGTATTAGAAACCCAAAAGGCTTGGAGAAAATGATACAACTGGATCAGCCTGCCCAATTTACAAAATAAATTTACCACAGAAGGTGACAGCAAGAGACAGAAGAGACAAGGAAGGAAATCCATGTGAATTGTGGAATGACACAGTATGCAGATACAAGACAAACAGCCTGAATCAGTAACACAGATCAGACCAACAAGCTAGAAGTACTATTCTTTTGTTTAGCAGCAACAACTCACCCTGTAACCCTGGCCAGGGAAACAGTGTTCATGAAAAGGCAAATAAGCCACATTTCAAGTATGCCTTTGCATTTTAGCTCTCTGACTTCAAACTAGGGAAAGTGAGTGGATACATCCACAGTCATAAAAGGACATGTCCATGCACATGAGAGCTGCTATGTCTATTAAAGTCTATGAGGCTGTACACCTATGGTGATAACCTCAAGGAAAAAACAGACACAAAGGACCACCATTAATAAGAAGCCAAACTTTTTATTAAAAAATTGCCAACATAAAATTAGGAATGCTTCAGGGGAAATTTGTCGAATTTCTTTAGCGACCAAGTGCAGCTAAGTACAAAGCAAGCCCCCTCAACCATCATTACAAAAGTACTATAACAAATCACTATTAAGAGTCTAATGGTGCTGATGCACTTGTCCACTTAAGTCAGTGATTCTGGCCCTATGATTTCTCAAAGAAGGCTATTCCAATCTTTCTAACAGCTTTTCTGGCCTCATATATCCTGTAAGCCTTCCACTTTCCAGCTTCAGCCTAGGCCTACAGTATAGGGCAGAAAAAATGTCAAGAATTCTAATTCTTTATGTTTACAAAATGGAAAAGATTATTCTCTGGAGAAATAAACAGGGAAAAAAAAAACACCAACATGATCTATGAAAAACTCATGGTTATTAAAATTAAGAAGAACAAAGTTCAGACTCCAGTACCTGCTAAGTTAAGAAGTCCAAAAAACCTTTGCATAGAAAGAAAGAAATTTGTGTTGGAAAGAAAAATACAAGGTGTTGGCAACTGTATCATGTAACAGGAAGGGAACAAGACTGTAGAAACGATTACAGAACCGCTGCAGAGTATGCAAAATGTAACGGTTAGCAAAGAATGAAGTGGACTTTGCATATCAAATGTAGCATACAATAAAATAATTTTAAAAAAAAATGTCTTCGCTATGGAAATGTACTGTGAAGGTTTTTTCTCAGCTGTTTTTATGCGACTGCCCTGTATGTAAGCGTTCGCCACTGTTGCTAATTTTATTCAGCTGAATGTGCTATCTAAAGGCTTAGCGTCTTTTTCTAGGCTGTATCTTTTGCGTCTGCCTTACATTGTATACTATACCACTGTCGCTATTGTCCCTCGTGAAGATCATTGAATATCTATCTAAGATTTGCATCTGTCTTTCTCTTTTACTACTTATCTGCCTTTTTTGAATGTTTTGTTAAAATCTATTTGACCCCCTTAGAGACCTTTTTGATTATTGATTATTAATACTTTGGCGGTCTGCTATGTACTTGTCCCTTCCTACCAGTGTTTCTTTCCCACTGTCCTCACTTGGTTATTGATTGATCTCCTTTTCTTCCCCCATTCTATTGATATATTATATCATTTCTCTCTCTTTCTCTTTCTTCTCTTCTTCTCCACTGTTGAAGCCATTGTGCTGCAAGCTTGTTAAGCTTATTTTTGAACATTTACACATTTCTACTTTCTTTTGAGATTTTAACTGCTGCAAACACTGAAATGCATACACTATGAAGGTGTATACTGCTGCAAGCTGTTTTAATATTTTTGACTTAACTGCCCAAATGTACTAGCGTTCGCCATTTCTGTTGCCATATGTGATTTCCCTATTCAGCTGAATGTGCTATCTAAAGGTTTAGCATCTTTTTCTAGGCTGTATCTTTTGCGTCTGCCTTACATTGTATACTATACCACTGTCGCTATTGTCCCTCGTGAAGATCATTGAATATCTATCTATACATTATATATATGTACGACCTCACTGTTTTTCAGTAATACGTGTTATGTGATTGACTACCTGATGCTCTGGTGCATTACTTTGGCTTAATATCTGCTATCTGTGATTGATTATCGCTAAGTGCATTACTGTTACATAATGGCAAATTATCTGTTGTTTAAGTGAGGAATATCGGATTCTTTGTGACTTGGACCATTTCCTGCAATGGTTTTAACCTGTTCTATAAATTGTATATATTGTCTCACCGCATCTGTGTCCACAATGCCCCCTCCACTCTAATCCCACACCTCTGCCCCCTACCACTACTCATATTCACACTCACCCTATTCTACCTCACAATCACTTTCAGCTGTCCCTCTACCTATATTACACTGTTACTCAGTCACTCTTCTAGTCCCTATTCCCATAGCCCCTTGCAACTCACTTGTCTTATTTTTATGTTTTTCAGGTTTACCTAATTGCTACCTGTGCTTCCCTGACTCTACTTCAGGCCCAAACTCTCTGGAAAACCACCTTCTGCCAAACATCTGCAGTCTGTTTCCTTCCTTAGTGGAATTAATCTAAGTGTGTACTACTCACCTGAAGATTATATTTGCTGCCTATAACCTCTGGGCTACCCCTGTGTTGGCTGCAGCCCACCTGCTGACTGCTCCCTCTCATCTACCTCTTCCTCCAACTCTTACCTGAACATCCCTCAGTCTTCCTACCCCCCTCTCTGCCCTACTCCTCTCCACTGTTAACCATACCTCCTTTCTGAACTACTCTTTTCTCTTTACCCATTCCTCTTTTAATCTGCTTGTTTTCCTGTCTACCATAGTAAGATTTTCTAATAACTCCCTTTACCTTGTCCTACCCTGCTCTTCCTTACATTTCTAGACTTGTGCCTTGCTTCCTACCTCCTGCTGTCCTAATCTCAGGCCCACTACCTCTGCTTATAGCTAGAACCCTACACACTTTCCTCTCCCTTTCTTTTTCACTGTTTTCTCAGGCTTTCCTTTTGGGTTTAGCCAGAGCATACACTTCGCTCCCCTACCCCCATTCCCACCCACCCCCTGTACAGTTTCCTTTATACTTACCCATCCCTCCCCTTCCTGCCCAGCCATCCACAATTCCACTTCCTGCTTATTACTACTCCCACAATCCAACATTGAATCACACTTATCATATTCACCTATTTTACATAATTTCTTACACTTCCCCTCTTCCCTCCTTAACCAAACTACTCATAATGCTGCATCTACTTATATCTGCAACATTACTCGCTATGCTCTCTATTACTACCTCCTATCACTTCTAGCTCTCAAATCCATTTCTCTGTTCCCCTACCTCTCACTCACAATACAGCTTTCATACTTCATCTTCTTTTACCATCTCTCCAGACCTATTTAACTCTTCTACCACAACAAGACACACATTACAAATTCTCAAACCTTCTAATAGGACTAAATCCAGACCTCCCAAATGCTATCAACTTTTCACATCAGGTGCTCTTCTCTATAAACAATTACTCTCCTAAGGGGACACCCACCCCAACCCTGGCTCCTCTACACCTCTCTCCCCCCTTTATCTACCTTAACTACCTCCTCCTCACAACCCTCTTCCAACAACCTACCAGATATACAACCTCACTCCCATAACTCAATCCCATGCAAACACCTAACCTTTTATTCACTAAACATTCAAAGCCTAGCAAATAAAATTACTCAACTGCACTCTTGGATAGCTTACAACACCCCTCACATCCTATCCCTATCGGAAACGTGGCTCAAGCCACATACTTCAAACAGTGAAATACTCACTCCTGGCTACATCTACCGCTCTGATAGAACTTCAAAGAAATGAGGTGGTGTAGCCATCCTCTACTCTAACAGCCTTAACCTTTCACCATACACCACACCTATTCCTAACTTCCACCCTGCTGAACTCCTCATTATACTCTTTCATCTGAATCCACATAAAAAACTTGCTATCGCTTCCATCTATCTTCCTCGTGGCAACAATGTAGCCATTCTGGAAAACATATCCTGGTTCTCTCTCAATGCACCTTATGAAACACTCATCCTTGGTGATGTCAATATAGACTGGTCAAAACTTTCTACTGACTCTCCCTTACTTTTACTATTCACCTTCATGGTTTCCACCAACTCATTTCTACAAAAACTCAACCTCCAGCTCCACAATAGACTGGATTCTTACCAACTCCCCTCAACATTACCACCAGCCCAAAACCCTACCAGACTCCCTTAGTAACCATCTCCCTACCTCTATCCTGGGATATGACCCACATACTCCTAAACCCCACCTTTTTAAAGATTGTCGGAAACTATCCTCATTTAATTCTTTGCAGTTTAACTCACTTCTACAAAACACTGACTGGTCCATCCTTAGACAACTCCCTCTGAATGATACCGTTGACACTTTTAATAGCATTTTCCAGAATACTCTGGGCTCCCTCCAGAAAGATCAGAGTGAAATCTAATCATGCCCCCTGGCTTTCAACAGAAACTAAGACCATTATGAAACAAAAAGAGACAGTGTCTGGAAAGCCTGGATCAAAACTAAAACTCCTCATCTTCTCAAATACAGACAACTACGTAATCTTGCCAGAAAACAGACAATTATAGACAAAAAAAAATCATTTTATAGCTCAGGCCAACATAAACATAGATCTAACCCCCGGAAATTCTGGTCAACACTTAATAGCATCCTTTACCCAGGCTCTCCCTCCAACCCATCCCCCTACCCAAACATGACTCCTGAGGAAACAGCTACCCTACTTAATTCCCACTTCTTTTCCTCCATACAAAATCTCTTACCCTCTCAACCTAACTCCTACTCTTTACCAGATCCAACACCCACCCCCAATACCACTTTGTTCTCCTTCCAGCCATTTCCCACTTCTTACATCAAATCTCTACTGCTCAAACTCAAACCCTGCTCTCCCTCTACTGACAAATTACCTCCTACCTTCCTCAAACTTGCAGCTGACTCTATTGCCTACCCAGTGACTATATTAATAAATAGATCTATGCTAGAATCTACTGTTCCTACTCTCTGGACATCTTTCTACACTATCGCTCTCCATAAAGGAGGCAAATCCACTGACCCTTCCAATTATCGGCCTATTGCCATTCTATCCCCTCTAAGATACTAGAAAAATGTATCCATACATAGCTTCTTAATCAAAACTTACTCACCCCTACCAAACATGGTTTCCACCCCTATCACAGCACAACTATTGCTCTACTCTTCTTCACTCACACCATTGCAGAATCCCTGTACAATAATAAACTTACCTCCGTTCTCTTTCTAGACCTCTCCAAAGCTTTTGATACAGTATCCCATCCTTTACTTCTATCTAAACTTGCAAACTTTCACCTACCCTCCTCCACCCTCAGCTGGTTCACTAGCTATCTGGACACTAGCTATCTGGACACGAACAATCGGTCAAATGGCTCTTCTCCTTTCCTGCCTATCTCTACTGGTGTTCCACAAGGTACCATCTTAGGTCCCTTTTTATTCAACATCTTCACCAATGACCTCTTCACCTCTTGCAATCAGTCATCTCTCATACAATATGCTGATGACTCCACTATTATTTCTACAGCCGACAACATCTCTGACCTACACAGTCTAACCCAAAAAGCTCTACTTTTCACCGAACAATGGCTTTCAAAAAACTTCCTAATCCTCAATCCAAAAAAAACTCTTGCTCATCATAGATCATCCTTTGTCATTAAGTCTTGTAACAATACAGCCATCCAACCTGACACCTACACTAAACTCTTAGGGGTCATCATTGACAATGAACTAAAATTCAAGCAATGCATAAAGAAAACCCATCAGAAACTAGGTCTTCTACACCGGAACAGAAAATACCTCACTCCTAAAGCTAGACTCACCCTTGGACAAGCACTTCTCCTCCCCTCTCTCCTCTATGCCGCTCCAGTTCTCACAAATATTTAAACTACCCTAAACAAACTCCAACAAACCTACCACAAAATAGCCAGATTCATCATTAACTCCCCAAACAACACACACCACTGTATTGCCTTAAAGTCTCTTCAACAGCTGGAGCTCCCACAACTACTACATCTCTACCAATTTCACATGCTGCACTCTATGCTCTTTAAACCCTCCTGCTGTCCATCCTTATCTCTCCTAGACTCTATCTATAACCCTTCTCGATCTCTCCGCACCTCAAATCAGCAATTGCTCGATATCTACCACTCTAATAGGTCAGTAGGTAAGCAACTCTACAAACACTCTGTGTCCCAAGCTTGGAATACACTTCCCCTGGGCATACGCTCTCTCTCTCTCTCTCACACTCCACTATTTAAAAAAGAACGGAGGACACATTTATTCAACTCCAGAACCTGTCCCTGCTATGACCCTACTTAACTCTCCCCTCCCCCCACACTCACATCACTCTCAGTTGATCCTACTGACACTCTTGACTCTCCCTCACTGTACAGTAACAAAGAAGTCTGCCCTGAGAAGAAAAAAAAAATTTTTAATTTATTTTTTTCTTTCAATTATAATCTTCACATGTAGTTGTTTATTTCTTACCATTGTTTGCTATTATTGTTTGTAGTACTTGTTTTCTTATTGTAATTATATATTGTACTTTCTGGAGCTTTTCTCCTTGGGTCTCCACTAAAAATGGGACAAAATTCCAGTTGGACTAACCCGGTTAACAAATGTCAATAAATAAATAAGTAAGTAAGTAAATAAATATATAAATACAGTGGTTGCAGGCTGGTCTAATGGTTAAGGTGTTTACTTCACAGACACAAGATACATGGTTTAATTCTCAACTTCAAAAGAGAAATTGGCTAGCCTTAAAATGGTCCACAAGGTAACTAAGCCTAGGGCTTACCTATGAACCAAAATCGTGCAAAAACTATATGTATACAGAGAAATTAAACATTACAAATACAAAAATATGCTTTTTGAGTCTAATACTCTTTTTTTTTTTAACCAAATGGAATAATAAATGGAAAAATGCAAGAAAAAAAACCTCAGCTTGTAGACTGTTGTTGACAACTCAGCAGTTAATAGCTACACTTCCTGTACACCTACCTAGGGCCTGGCTAAAAGAAGGGGACTCCAGTACTATACAGAATGTAAAGAAAAATGCAGAACTTCATCAACACAGAGGGAGCAATATATTGATAACTGAACTGGGATGATAGACTGTATTTGAATTCTGTCAGCTCCCATTTCTTCAGTGTGCGAATGTCAGCTAGGTTACTTAGCTTCTTTCTGTTAGGAGGTTGCAGTGAATAAAAAGGCCACCTCTGACAAACCCAAGGACAAGAGCCAAGCAAAATAAACTCTATACCACTCATCTAATAACTATTTCAGATCATGCACTGATAAAAACTAAGACAAACATGCAAAGCAATCAAATAAAAATAAAGACACTGTCACTTTCACACCTACCCGTTAAAAAGAGAGAATTTTAAGGAATGGGAAGTGGAACTTATTTGAGAGTTATTAGAGAAGGGAGAATTTTTTTCAAACGTGACAGCTAGTAAACAGGATAACATGAAAATGGTGTTTAAAATATGGTAAAAAAAAAAAACAAAGAAATATGGTTAATAAGTAATAGGAATTATTTTGAGGAGCTAACGAAAGGTTATTGCAGAATGAGAGGAATATCACAGAACAAGAATCAGCACAACTGCAGCTGCAGAATGATAAACTGAAAAGTGAATATTTGGATAATATGCAAGAGTTTAGAACTATTGATGTTAACTCTAGAGCACAAAAACTTTTCACACAATGACTCGGGCAACAGAAAGCAGAAGAGATTGTTGCCTAGGGAGTCTATAACAAGAAAAATAACCAGAGATCCCACAGAGGTATTAGTGATATTTTGGAAATCTTTATGAAAATTTGTATAAAGCAGAGAAATGTGGAAATCAAAAGCACAAATTAAAATATTTATGGAAGACTTAATTATGAGAGAAGATAAAGGTGAACAACTAATAGTTAGGACAGGGGAAGACAAGACTAAAACTGTGTTGTATAATCAAGTGGCAAGAAAGTCTCCACAAAGTTTGAAGGTTAAGAGTGAAGAAAGTAGTAACGATCTGAAGACGTTGGTTAATAATATTCTAAAAGGAGGGGAAGCACCAACATCTTGAAAGAAAGCTACAATGGCCGTATTACCCAAAGACAGTAAAAAGAGCCATTAGACCCAGCTCCATACAGATGCATTTCAATTTTAAACTATGACTATAAAGTGTTATTGTCCATACTACTAAAAAGAATTGCAAAATACCACGGTGGTGGTGGTGGTGCTGCGGTAGCGTTGTCGCCTCACAGTAAGACACTGTCCGGTTCGATTCACGGCTAGAGCGTCTTCTGCGTGGAGACATGCGTGAATGGGCATACCTTCGTTGAAGGTTGCGCGTCAGGGCTGGTAACTCGGCATGTAAAAATCAACTACCAATCATTAGCGGACCGGAGTTCTGCTGTGGCGATCCCTAACCAGGAAAAGCCAAAAGACACAAAAACTAAAAAGAATTGCAAAAGTGTTGCCAAAATTGAGAGTTATGGATCAGTGCAGCTTTGTAGGGGGAGGCAAACATTTGACAACATTAATAGAACAATGATGATCCAGAGGGGAAACAGAATGTAAAAAAAAAAAGCGCTGTTGGTGGGTCTTGACGCAAAGAAAACATTCAACAGAGTAACTGCGGTGGTGGTGCTGCGGTAGCACTGTCCCCTCACAGTAAGACGTTATCCTGTTCAATTCTCAGCTAAAGCCTCTGCTGTATGGAGACGTGCGTGAATGGGCGTATCTTGGTTGAAGGTTGTGTGTCAGGGCTGGCAACTCGGTACGTAAAAAATCTACTGCCAATCATTAGCGGACCGGAGTTCCGCTGTGGTGACCCCTAACCGGGAAAAGCCGAAAGATACAACAACTGCAGGATTTTATGAGTAGGGCAATAGAAGCAGTTGCATTTCCTGGTACAATCAATAATAAGGTTAATTAGGAGGCTATACAAAGGAACAGAAGCAAGAATTAAAATGTGAGGGTTTCTCTCTGATAAATTGTGTTTGAAAAGAGGAACCAGGCAAGGATGTCCTCTTTCCTCTTTGTTATCTGCTTTATATTTACAGTTACTGGTCAATGAAAGTAAGGGCCTCAGAAATTCAAGGATATAAATGGTATAGCAAATCAAGAAAAATTAGCTTTATTTGAGATATTATTTTGTAACTGATAAATCCAGAAGAGGAACTCTGTGTTGGGAGAAGATAAAACAGGCTATAGCCATAAATTAGGTATCAACAAAAACTGGTTCAACAATACTCATATTTAAGGGGACACAATAAGATGAAGTATTTAGGAGTTGGGATTAAAAAGTAGCAGCTAAGGATATGTGGAAAGAGACTAAAAAAAGCTTCTGCTATAGAAGATAAGGACATGTGGAAAGAGACCAAACAAGAAAGATTATACAAAAACTAAGAAACTGGTAGCTTTTGTTTATGAATAGTAAGATAGAAACAGTGAAATTGTTTTAATCCCTTTAGTTTTATATGCAAGTCAAGCATATTTTTTAATCGACCAGAGGAGAGGTTGTGGACAATAATTATTAGAGCTGACGGAATTAATCTGGGAGGGAAATAGTTAAGTGGAATAAATTGATACTTCCAACAGAACAAGATGGTTTAGGATTACCTGATTTACAGTCAAGGTTAGTATAATACATCAGAAGGTTATAATTCAAACTGGGATGTGATGAATCGGGGGGGGGTTCAAGCAATAAGGAGATAAGGGTCTGCATCCAAACTCCCACTAACCCATACAGAATATTATTTAAATAAAATAGCAGAAAGTAGTCTAAGAGCTAAGCAAACAGGAGAATGGAGAAAGGAGATTTTGCCAATAGGGATGACTGCAAGCAGGGATACACAAAACAGGCAAGAAGGGGGTGGGATATGCTGGAGAAAACCGGCAATGGAACCAAAAAGGTACTGGGAGCAAAAAAGTAGAGATGGAAAAGTAAGAGTGGGAAGAGGCCAAGAAGACATTTGGACTACAGCCTAGAGACCACTTTCTCTATCAGGGACATCAGAGTAAAGTCAAAAAGAAAGGAATGAGGATTCTTAAGTGAAAGACCTGCTCTGGCAGAGTTTTTAGTTCAATCTAGAACAGAAGCTGCTGCTTTAAAAAAAGATAAATATCGCATGACAACTATAAGAATAAGACGAAGTTAGAAGAGCTTAGGAAGAAAGGCTACAAAAGCTATTTGCAATAAAACACTGGGAAGACAGCTAGAAAAGCTATTTACAAGGCAACAATGGGGGGACATATGTATGACTCCTAAGTATACAACAACGTCCAGAAGGTTTATGATTTTTGCTTAAACGTGTACGCACAGTTATTTTTATACCCCAAGCAGACTTCAAAAAAGTTTTCCCCAGGCACATAGCAAATGTTGGAGGTGTGATGGGAAAGAAAAGGTAACAGGAAACATATGATATGGGAATGTAATAAGTTGGTAGATTTAACAAAATCCGCTACAGAGAACTCTGTCAGAAAGTCTGGGTGAGCAAATGGCTGTGACTAAAAAAATGATTCTTTTGAACTGTGACACAGGATCTCTATTGTCTAGGCACAGTAAGGTCTTAAATTCAGTTCTGTTCTTTTCCAAAAAGGAATTACTAGAAAATGGAAATCATAGTCTAAACCAAATATATTTGCAGTATAGAGTATTACAAAACAAACAAAACCTTCCAAGTGCAACTAACTCTGGGCAAGACTGCAATCCAAATTGTAGCTTGCTACAGATCCCACACCATGCCCCAGGATTCCCACTCCTCTTTTCTTGATACACTGGAATATCAGAGTACAACCTAACACCCTAATAATGGGCGATTTCAACTACCCAATCATTAACTGGGAAAACTACTCATGCACCAACTCTTGTGCTCAAAGTTTTCTGGAATTCATAAATTCCAACGCCTTGGATCAACTTATCCACACCCCCACCACGGGCAGCAATATCCTAGACCTGGTCATTACCAACATGGGCAACCGGTGTTCCACAACAGAGGTCAATTCCTCGTTGGCCAGATCTGACCACAACCTAATCGCCCTAGACATCCACACCCCCCCCCCAATTAGGGAAACCAAAAGCCAACTTCACGCTTAAGACAGAAGAGGCAAACTTCACGACACCCATGCTGACGGACAATACAGGTACAACTGCTGAATCCTATATAAATGCACTTTATAAGCACTTACACGAGTGCATGGATCGTGCAATCCCAAACAGAACCAAGATGCTATCCTCCAGAAAACGGACGCCAATCTGGTGGTCCCCTGCCATAAACAAACTCTGCAACAGAAGAAAGAAACTGTTGCAAGAGAGTAAAATCCCATGATTGGGGTAACTCCGTAGTCAGCCTCAGTAAGAAGCTGAGATCCCTCATAAAATCCTCCAAAGCTAGTTACAAAAACAAAATCACCACTGATTCTAAAGACAATCACAAAGCATTCTATAGCTATTTCAAGAATCTCAATGGCAATACTCAGATCTGCTCTGAGTTACAGCACAATGGCACTAAATATACAGAACCAACTGATATCGCCAACATCCTGTAAGATAGGTTCACTACTAACTTTACCCCTCTCTCACCCCCTAAAGGGCCCATCTCTATACCGGAAGAATGCAAAGTTCCTGTAATCACGGCTGCACAGGTAAAAAAAAAAAAAAACTCTCCAAAGCCAAGAAAACAGCATCCATGGGACCTGACGACATCCCAGGCTGCTTTCTACACGAACTACGAAACGAACTGGCAGCCCACCTAAGTACCATGTTCAATCATAGCCTCACTTCAGGCTTTGTGCCCACTGAATGGTGCACAGAAACAGTTATCCCAGTCCACAAAGGGGGAGCTGCCATGGACCCTGGGAACTACCGCCCCATTAGCCTGACGAGCCTGGCCTGCAAGGCTATGGAACTTATAAACAAACAATGACATTGGTAATCTCCAAACTCTGGAACCTACCCAGTTCGGGTTTGTAAAAGGCAGATCACGTCTCCTAAACCTGACAGACTTCTTTGAAGTGGTCACCAAAGCTGTAGATGAGGGTAAGGTGGTTCACACAGCCTATCTAGAGCTCCCCAAGGCATTCGACACCATCCCCCGCTCTAGAATTATAGATAATGATTTATACCTAGTTTAGTAAGTTTATGTCACAAGATGGCTTGCCAACTGGCTCACTGACAGAACCCACATTGTGAAAGTAGCAGACTCTAAATCCAACTTCAGATCAGTGACAAGTGGAGTACCACAGGGTTCGGTCCTGGGTCCTCTCCGGTTTGGTATCTACTTCTCTGACGTACAGGCTAAGACAGAAGGTCTTTGGCCAACAAAGTTCGCAGATGACTGCAAACTAGGAGCCATAATCAAAACTCCTAACGATGTGGACATCCTACAAAAGGGCCTCACTGAGACAGATGCCTGGTGTCAAAGCCATGGCCTCAAATTCAATGCCAAAAAGTGCATAGTCATCCCTTTTGGTAAAAACTCTGTACCCATGAACTACCACATAGGCGGTAGTCTACTTAACACCGAAAGTGTGAAGAGAGACCTCAGGACACAGGTGGACAGTAGTCTCTCCTTTGATAATCACATCACCACAGAGTCAGGAAATCCTTCTACATAGTACACCTCATCACAAAAGGCATCTCATCCAGGAAAAAAGAGGTAATTGTTCCCCTCTACTCATCACTCATTAGACCCATTATAGAGTACAACACCCCTTTTATGTACCTCACAAGACATCTACAACTGGAAAGGCCACAGAAATACCTCACAAAGAGGATTACCGGCCTCAAACAGATGCCCCTAAACAGACAGTCTCAAAAAACTCCAGCTTTACTCTGTTGCATATCGCCTACTCAGACGATCTCTGCCTAACATACAAAGCTATGTCAAACCCAGAGCTGTTGGACATGCTCCACTTAAAGAAATTGCAATCCCTCCGAGCAACACGCTCTAGGGACCTAAACCTTGTCACCACAATATACAAAACATGCTGGAGGGATAGATTCCTGTCCCAGAGACTTCCCATACTCTGGAACAAACTACCTATCTATAACAAAGCTCCTCATTAGCATTCTTCAAGAAAAGTCTTGATGATCGGATGGGAGATAGGAAAATCACCCCGGGGATCACTTCTGTGGCTCTGCTTGACAGTGGCACAGGAAAATAATTTTCTTGGGTGGCGAAAGCCGGGGTACCATTTGGCTAGACTTATATAGGCCTTAGGGCCAATAGCCTAGTACCTATCTATGAAAGAACTAGAAGGGGAT
>NC_056746.1:152008488-152103488 GCF_019279795.1 Protopterus annectens
TTTTTTTTTTTTAATTTCCGGACCACACACGTCCTCCTCCCCTCCTCAGTGCACTGTCTGCCCTGTGTCTAGGCTGCTGCTCTCGCTTCTTGTTGCTCCCAAGAGTGCCCTCCCCCACTTCTTCACTGAACAGACAGGAGATCTCTCCCAAGAGAAGAAGACAGTGAACATTCCACTTGAGCTTTAATAATTTTTGGGACCCTTTCTCCCTTGCTAAGGAGACTCGGTTTGCTCCCAAGAGTGCCCTCCCCCACTTCTTCACTGAACAGACAGGAGATCTCTCCCAAGAGAAGAAGACAGTGAACATTCCACTTGAGCTTCAATAATTTTTGGGACCCTTTCTCCCTTGCTAAGGAGACTCGGTGTATGTATTTCCTTGCATTTTGTTTATTTTCTAAGCACTACCTTACCTTGAGCAGCATTCTACCTCAGTGCATGTGAAGGCAGCCTACCACTGGTCTCTGCACTGTCCCCCCCCCCTCCTCCTTGGTCTTTCAGTCTTCTCCCCAAATTGCCTCTTTCTAATCTCTCTAAACTTAATCTTCTCCAGGGAACATCTTTCCTCAAAGTGCACCTCCCTCCTTTTTCCACTAGATGGCAGCATACTCCATACATACAGAATAGTAATACTCATTCTCCCTGCTTCACAACTTTCCCTGCCTAACAGTATCTCTGCCCTCCTTTAAGGATCCTGCAACTCTTTCGTATACTTACTTACTAGTGTGCTCCTCTTGAACCAAACAAAGCCCCTAGTCATACTCTACAACCACTTACCTGCACCCCTGCTAAAGCTCTCTACTTTCAGCCTTGGAGTTGCTGATTGTTTACTCAGGCCTTCCTGTCTCCTTGGCTCTTCCCACTCCATTCGCCCTGCGGGCTCACTCTGCTCCCCTACCCTGCCCCCAATTTCCACCCGCCCCCAGTACTCCTCCAATTATTCTTCACCTTCCAGCCACTCCCACTATTCCAGCTTATCCTGTTAAATTACCCCTCCCTCTTAACCAACCAATCCTGATACACCTGCCCCTCCCCTCCCCTCCCTCCCCCCATACACCTTCCTCTCTAAACCACTTCCCACCCACTCCTTTCATCTCTTCAACTTTCTCTATCACCTCCTACCAAAGTTAATTATCATGCCCACCCTTCCAACCAAACTCCTCCTGCTCTCATCCTCTACCATACTTCTATTATACCTTTACCAAATAACCAACTATACCAATTTCCATATACCCTCTCCTCCTCCTCCTTCTCCCCAAAACCTCCTATCGTCCCACTACCATAACATCTCTGCTTCCTTATTTTCCTCCCACCCCTCCCTTCTATCAAAAGTAAAACATTTCCTTACCATAAATAACTCCAAACTTAAACCAAAGCCTTTCTGCCCTCCTCCAACCAATTACAAATCAGAAAACAACACCCCCCACCTCCCCTACCTTTATCTAGCTGGTGACATTCACCCCAACCCAGGCCCTAACTTCTCTCCCTCTATTCTCCCACACTCTAACACCCTAACAAAAACCTCAAATGCATTACTATTAATGCCCAAAGCCTAAAAAATAAATTAACTCTCTTCCATGCCTGGCTCAGTCATAACTCTCCTGACATTGCTATTACTGAAACATGGCTAAAACCTGATATTTCTGACTCAGAGTTCCTTTCTCCAGGATTTCATTGTCTCCGGTCAGACCGGCCAAATAAAAGAGGTGGTGGCGTTGCTCTACTTTACTCCAACCTCTTGTCCATTACTCCCTACCCTAACCCCATCCCCTCTTTTAACAACACTGAAATTGTGATTGGTTTATTAAAAATAAACCATAAAAACATCTGCATCATTTGCCTCTATATTCCCCCTGGCAACAATATCAGTACTCTTGAAGACATCCTCTCCTGGACCTCCTCCAATATTAACCTAGAAACCTTCATTATGGGTGATGTAAATATTGACTGGGGAAAAAAATCAATAGCGCCAATCCCACTATAGCCATCAACCTATTCAAGTTCACTCAACTTACTAATTCCTTCACTCGACCCAACAAATCTAATCCCTCTGGCACAATACTTGACTGGATCCTAGTATCTCACCCAAATAAAATTATAAAATCAGGCGTCACCTCTGACCCACTAGGAGACCATTTCCCTACCTTCACCATTCGTGCTACTCCCTCCTCCCCACACTCTCACCACTACATTCATACTCGTAACCTATCTAACTTTAACCCTACTTCCTTCTCTAACTCTCTTAAACTATCCAACTGGAACCTCCCAAAAACACTACCACTAGATGAAGCTGTAGACTACTTCAATTCTACATTTTTAACTGTCCTTAACTCCCAAGCCCCTATTAGAACAAAAAGAATCAAAACTATTAACTCCCCCTGGCTCTCTAAAGACACTAAAAAGATAATGCTTCAAAGAAATAAAACCTGGAAAGCCCACCTTAAACATAAGGATCCACAAACCTTCCTCAAATATAAGCAGTTGAGAAACTTAGCCAAAAAGCAAGTCATTATGGATAAAAAGTCCTACTATATCCAACTACAAGAAAACAATGCAAGAAATCCTAAACAATTCTGGAATTCTATTAATTCCCGCCTTAGACCAGGTACAAAATGCAACCCCTCCCGATACCAGCAAATCAGACCTCAAAGTAGCCTCCCTTTTCAATTCATTCTTTACCTCTTCTATTGCTGATCTAACCAAAACTTTCTCCAACAATAACCCTCCCTGCTCAATCTTCAGTCCCTGCATCCCTTGCCCCCTCCTTTGAACTCAAACCTACATCCACCAACCTTATAAAGAAACGTCTCCAAAAACTAAAGCCCTGTTCAAGTGCCCCTGATAACTTCATCTTCCTTCCTAAAAATTTCTTCTGACTATTGCCATACCCATCAGCATCCTAATAAATAGGTCTTTACTTGAATGCTAAGTACCCAAACTATGGCGCTCTGCCTTCATTCTGCCTCTCCACAAGGGTGGCAAAACTTGCTCGGTCTCCAACTTCCATCCCATAGCCATCCTCTCCCCTATATCCAAAATTCTTGAATAATGTATCCACCTGCAGCTCTTGCCATTCCTTACCAAACACCAACTTCTCTCCCCTACCCAACATGGCTTCCACCCTAGACATAGTTACTACCACTGTCCTTCTCTCCTTCTTACACTGTCAACTCAGCACGCGACTCCGGTAACTTAATCTCCTCTGTTCTTCTAGATTTATCCAAAGCCTTTGATACCATCTCTCATTCACTCCTTCTAAACCACCTCTCTAATCTCAACATCTGCCAAAAAACTCTCTCTTGGTTCTCCAGCTACCTTTCAAACAGGTCCCAAGCTGTGAAATGGGGCCAAGCTACCTCTTCTTTCCTTCCTACCCCTACTGGTGTACCACAAGGTTCCGTTCTAGGCCCATTACTATTTAACATCTTTATTAATGACTTCCATAAAGCTCTTCCCAACACCAAAGTTGTGCAATATGCCAATGATTCCACTTTAATCTGTTGTGCCCCAAATCTAGCAGAACTAAATACCCCAACACAGATTGCCTTTTCTACCACAGAAAACTGGATGCTCCAAAATCATCTTGCCCTAAATGCAAACAAAACTAAGATCCTCCTTTTTACCCCATCTAAATCATCCTCTCTAGATAAGAACTCATTTAAAATTACCAGTCACAACACCTCCACCATTGAGATGGTCTCCTCCACCAAGCTTCTCGGCGTTATAATTGATGACCAACTAAAATTTAATGACCATATCCAACTAAACATAAAAAACCTCACATAAAACTTGGACTACTTCCTCTCTCCTCACACCAGACTTACGCTTGCCTCTACTTTCCTTCTTCCCTCCCTCCTGTACAGCGCTCCCCTCCTCACTAATTTATCTTCTACACTTACCTCCAAATTGGAACAATATGCTACAACAAAATCTCTAGATTTGCCACAAATGCCAAATCCTCCTCTCATCATTGCACCTCCCTCCACTCCTTAAACTGGTTGGAACTCCCCAATCACCTTGACTTTCTCCAAATCTCAATAGCCCACAAATTATTCTTCCACCCCTCAAACTGCCCTGCTCTTTCTAATATTCTACAGCCTTATACCCCCCTTAGATCATTTAGATCCTCTCACCAAAACCTAATCACAGTTCAAAAAACTAAACGCCCCGCAGGTCAACTGCTCTTATCCTTTACCCTAGCCAAAAAATGGAATTCTCTGCCCTCCTCACTTAGGACCTATACCAACCCAAATATCTTCAAAGAACAGCTTCATTCCTACCTCTACCAAAACAGGAAATACAATTGCACTCCTCAGCCTTTACCTCTGAAGCTATCCTCCCATTTCTCTCCTGGCTAACCTCACTTACCTACCTAACCACTTTAATATACTCAGCTTATATTCCTAATTAGTACATCCTGATTTCTTGCCTTCACCAGGATTTTCCCCTTGAATAATTGGGATTTTTTTTCTTTTACTTCTCAGTCTTTGACTACTGTTATTTGCAATACAACAATCTCTGAAACTTTTATTGTTACTTTTTATTCAAATTTTTATGTAATTTTGTTTATAAATTGTATGTAACTTTATGTAACTAAACACATGGAGCTTTTCTCCCCGGGCCTCCACTGAAAACGGGCCCCCAAGCCCACTGGACCTCCCCGGTAATCAAACTGAAATAAATAAATAAATATATATATATATATATATATATATATATATATATATATATATATGTGTGTGTGTGTGTGTGTGTGTGTGTGGGTAATATATGTATGGATATTTTTGTATATGTATTTATATATGTATTTATATATGTATGCATATATTATATAGCTTTGTGTTTATAAGTGTGTGTGTGTGTGTGTGTGTGTGTGTGTGTGTGTGTGTGTGTGTGTGTGTGTGTGTGTGTGTAAATGTACATATATATGTGTATACGTATGTATACTTAATTTCGGTAAGTTAACTCAACTGGCCATTACTGGAATCAATTACAATATAAATTTAGGTATCAATGCATAGCATCCGGAAGACAAACTGTGCGGCCAAGGCATGTTTCATCTCTCAGGCCCCCAGAATAAACTTTTGCATGCCACATCCCTTTAAGGGGTACACAGGACCCTTTTCTGACTTCAGTATGAGGGGATATTTTAAGTTGGTGGCTGAAGAAGTATCCAGGTAGAGAGGCAGCGGCATTGTTAGAGGAAGGGTTTGTCACGAGGTTCAGGACACCAACAAAAGTAAGAAAAAGGGGGTATTGTTAAGACCTGGAAACCTTTAAAAGGCCATCTGGATATAGTTAAGGCTAAGCTAAATAAGGTATTAGAAGAGGGCAGATTGGCAGGCCATTTCCTCGTCAATCCAGAAGAGCAATCAAGGTTTTCACCTACAGGCATAGTCCCCAAAAAGAAGCCAGGTGAATTTCATCTCTGTCATCACCTGTCATATCCAGAGGGGAAATTTTGGATTACACAAATGGGAAGTGGCTTTGGTGCTTTATGCTTCATTGATGAAAGGGATAGGAAGGTGAAAGTGAAAGGGAGAGGGGACCTTATGGCAAAAGCAGATATAGATTCTGCTTTTAGACATTTATCCATTGCTACTAAGAGCAGGGTGGTTAGGCTTGGGTTTTGAAGTTCAATATTACATGGATAAATGCAAGCCAATGGGTTGCTTGTTTGCTTGCGCTATATTTGAAAAGGTTTAGTAGCTATTTGCTTGGCTGGTGGCACACAGGTTAGGGGAGGATGACACTGTTCATTACTTGGATATTTTATATGTGGTGAAGAAAGACATGGGGGAAGGTCAGTGAGCTGCAGAAACCTTTATTCAAATCTGCAAAGAGCTAGGGGTACCAACAGTAATGGGTAAAGTGGAAGACCCAAGAAATAGATACCAAACATTGATAATTCATTAACAGACCCCCCCACACACACACACACACACACACACACACACACACACACACACTCCTTTTTTCTTTTACAGTGGCCATGGATCTGGTTGCTCTCTCTAAATGCAAAACCTACTCCGGACTGAGTGCCAGATCAGTTATGGGTTTTATGGGTAGATGAGAATGGTGGCTAGAGTGTAATGCCCTCAGTGGAAGGGCAAGGATAAGTCATAATAAATGCATACAGCAATTTTGCAGACATTATCCAATGGCTGGGAACCAGCATACTCAATTCCACAGCTCCATCAGGAATGACAGTTTGGTAATGAAGGAAAGAGGTTGGAGTTTTATCAGCCTTGAATTGGTTTCATCAGGCTTTGGGGTTAAGGGACTTAGTTAAACCACTTCAAGTACGGTCAGTGTTTAAAAGGCTGGGGGAGGCAAATGCCCAAGACTCTTGACAAGAGGTAACCCATAGGTCCAGCTGTATTACGCAAACTATGGCTTGCCGTTTCAGATGTTTGTTTTTCTTCTTATGGGGTAGCATTATTTAGGGCTGGCTTTTTGTGGGACATTTAGATGGCTGAAATTGTCCAACCAAACAAGAAGAAAGGCCAGCAGACAGTCTTGCCTTTGGCATATGTATATGTGCTGTGGGAGGACACTTGGATTTATATTTATGTGGCTAAATCCAAAACAGATCAAGAAGGCAAAGGTAATTAGGTAAGAGTGGCTACCCCAGAGGGTTTGGAATGGGAAGTGACTAAAGTGATGCTGGAGTACCGCAGCTACAGGGGTATGTTAGATGGTCCACTCTTTTGCCATCAGCAAGGCGAACCTCTTACACAATATCAGGTGAGAGCAGTTTTAAAGGAGGCAATTAAGTCGAGTGGCTTAGACACAGGCAGGTATACACCGCATTCTTTTCGGATAGGTGCAGCCTCATACGCACACGCAATGGGGGCTTCACAGGCCGACATTATGAGAATGGGCAGGTGGAAGTCCAATGTTTATAAAAGCTATGTAAGGTGGAAACAACTTTAAACTCTTGTCCTTTGTATTTCAGCTCACATATCATAAGACCAGAAATACATCTGGATAGTTGGTCACTTTCATTCGGAGCCTCCACCTATGGGTCCAGGGTAGGCTGGGCTTATCCTTCCAAAGAGGAAAATGAGCTTCTTGTAAACCAGCTTGGTTTGGGGCATCAGGAATGCGGTGGCACCATCTTAGTGCAGTACTACAACAAGCAGCAAGAAGTGGTAAACATCCTATAGCCATTGTCTTACACCTAGAGGGTAATGATATTGGTCAATATCCAATAAAAGATATAATTGGTATGATGGTACAAGAGATAAACTGCATGCATAAATGCTGGCCACAAGCCATTACTTGTCAGACAGAAGTGGTACTGAGAAAATGATGGAGGGGGGCTAGGTCAATTAAAGCTGTGGAAAGAATGACACAGAGAACATACCTCACCCTGGCATTCAGGTCTGGTGGTCAGACAGGTATGACAGGGTTATCTGAAGATGGTTCACGGGTTTTTTATAAGGAATTACAAGCAGGTTTAGCTCTGAAGGGCATCCACCCACAATAGGATGAGATGTGCTGGTGGAAGGGAGGAATATTCCTCCCTTCTGTGGCGGAAGGCAGGAAAAGTAAGGGAGGCCAAGGTTAGCGGGTGGGGGTGGGGGTCACAGAACTCTTTAGCTGGACCGTCCACAGGCTAGACAGCCCCAAAGGATTGTTGCCAGGGGACTTATCAGCCCGGCAATGGCTCCATGGCAAATTGTAAGGCGGCCCAGAGGAATTGTGATTAACTGTGAAAAGTTGTTATGATGTGGGCATGATGAATCAGAAGGGCCGGGCTGGATATCGACAGTGCTGTCTGTTGTCCTGTAGGTTTAGGGGAATGCTACGAAAGATATAAATCACCTCCCTGATATTCCTGCCTTGCACACATCTCATAATAATTGGCTTCTATTAGAGAAAAGGTTATTGACAGGAATTGGCAATGAACACATGGCTGCGGCCATTTAATCCGAGGTCTCTGTGTTTTTATTGAATATATACCTTATGGTAACCTTGACTTGTTAAATATACAACCTTGATACATATGTTGACAATGATGCAATGCAACGACATGTTCTGAGCTGGTTCTGTATAGAGCTCAGTGGCACGATATGCATCATTAAAGGAATTATGAACAATGTGTTAAATGTTTTATTTAAGTAACATGTGAAGGTTATTCCGGAGGCATCAATGGCACGGTAAGATATCTGTCAAGTGTGGTAACTGGATTATTAGACTTTAGTAAAGGCAGGTAGATACAAGCTGTACCAATCTCGGACAACTAACTTGGATGCCTTGTCTGCAGAAAGGGCTTTAAAGAGGAATTTTGAGTCCTCAGGCACCTTATAAAATTTAAGCGGGTGCTTGGGAGCTGGAAGCAGAGAGTCTGTGCATTTAGAAGCAGCAGTGAAAGCAACTTAGAAGGCAAGAAGGACAGGGGGGATAGCAGAGGGAGACGGAGAGGGGAGTCCATCTGAAGGAGGTCATAGTACCTCTTTTGTATGTCAGACACTTGGCAGCAATCCCATTTGAAGAATTCTTTCATCTTCAGAATGGTTTCCCCAAAGGAAATATCCTCACCAGGAGAATCAGTACCATTAAATTCCTCTTCAGGTGAGGTATACCCCCAAGGGGGGGGGGAAGAGATTTGGGTAGAGTAAGGCAGGAATTCATCACCTGATCAATCCTAATCATCTGAGGAAATATCCTCAGAGGTCCTCTTTAAGGGAGTGGGAGGAAGAAAGGCAGGAGAAGAGAAAAAAGGAGCAGAGGTCTAACGTAGGGCCATATAAGCATTAAAAAGGCCTAGGGAGAAGGCCTGCCAATCCAGTGCTTGATCCTGGGGAAATCTGAGAAACATGTTTGGTTTTGACTTTTTTTCTTTTTAGGGGCTTCCATGTGGTGGAAGGCAGTAGGGCCAGACATTAGTCTTCACACCACTATCTCCATGGCCATATCCTCCTGCACGATGATCTGGGTGACACCACATGGGGCCTTCAGTAATAAGTCATGGTTCCCACTCTACACCCAAATCAGATACCTGCGATCCCCTTGCGGACGTGCTGATAGGGTCCTTCACGGCTTCCCCAGTGGTACCTGTTGAAGGGACGTCTAACGATTCTAGTATGGCCTCCGGGCCCACACTGGCCTCTGGACGGATACTTGGAAGGGAAGGAGCAGCAGGAAGATTAGGCCGTGACTTCACCTTTTTAGGTTGTAGCTCATTTTAAGAGCCCGATGCCACCTCCATATCTCATGCCAAATGCTTAAGGCGTTGATTCTCTAGGTATTCTTTCAAGGAAGCTAACCAGCTTCAGATGGTTTTAGGGACAAAGGCCTTACAGTCAAGCACAAGCAGTGTGGCTGTGGTCTGGGCCTAAGCAAAGCAAGCAGAGTCCATGGGAATCCTTATGAGGAATCTGCCTCCCACATTGACACTTGCCCTTCCTAGCTGACATGTAATCACACCACAAAACAGTAGCCAAAATTCAAAGAAAAAACTCCACTGAGGTACATAACTGATCCAAAGTATGCAACTGATCTGGCAAGCGATGACCGGAGCAGCGATCGGACAGGTGGCAGAAAAGTTCTGAGGTTGGTACGTGCTGATGTCCGCATTATACACAGTCTCTCTCTATGGCCGATGTACGCTAGCTGATGTGCGGCGTTGCACATACCTCACAGTAGCATTAGACTTTTGTATACTGGCTGGAAATACGAGTCAGTCGGGGGCAGACACCTCCATATTATGAACACTGCAGCATATGAATAGGATGACATCTACAGAGATCTAAATGTCTCTCTCATTCTATGACTTGCTTTGACGAATATGTTACCTTTATACATACATAGAAGTGAACCATTAGTCACCTTCGAAAACTGTTTAAACCCATGGATGGGTAAAGTTGCCCATTACACTAAACCCAGAAGCCTGCTTTTAAGAGGCCTTTTTAGGCCTTTATGCAATTATCACTAAATATGAACTAGGATAGCTACGAGGAAAAACAAAGCTTTTAAATGAAGTGCTCTGTAAATATATGTACAGGAACAAATTGCTGCGGCAAAAATATCCTCCATAGATTTTCCTAAAATCTGCAATGCAAGTAGCAAATCTTTCAGACAAATGAACATTACCAGCATAAAAAAGGACAACTGAATTCTAAACAAAAGTTAAACAGACTACTTAGTCAGTCTTGATATTTACTTTTCATCCCAACTTGGAGAAAAGGAGATGCAGGATTTATTCAATGCAAAGGTTAAAACCCTTACCTGCAGAAACAAAGCTTTTAATTTACAGCAGATGCACAAAACATTCTCTGCTCTGTTCCCATCCTCAACTTAGAGACACAACTCAACCAACTGTAAGATGTCTAGGAATACTTCAACTCCTTCTTGCCCACTGCTTTCAGGGAACTTTTTTCCAACTCCCCAGAGCACCGTGAGACAAAACAAAAACAAAAAAATGGGGGGGGGGGTTGGTTTGCTTCACAGACTATGTGATTAGGTTGTAACACTGATACTTTCTTTCACCTTTCCCTCTTTGTAATGAGGGCAGGAATCTAGAGGGGCAATAAGTAATTTTTCCCCATCTTCGTTTTGATTTCCAAATGATAAGGTTGGGCTTGAACCATAGGTTCTGTATCTCCAGAAATTAGCACCTTGTAATGCTTCAACACCATTTTTCTTTCAGACCCTTTAACCCACCACTGATCTCTCTGCTCCTTCCTCAATTTTCCCATTTATTTCTTAAAATAAGGGGGCAGCCAAGAAGTCAGACATCATACTGCAATTGGGGCAGGAGCTTTTTATTAAGGGGAATGAAGCACACAGAACTGCCCCCTAACAGGAGAGGAGCTTGCAATGATACCTCAATAGCTACACTCGATTCCATGCAAGTCCCCATGAGACAATCTGCTCCAAACCTGTACCAGGGCTATGTTATAATTAAGCAGCTTATATTGTACTGGTATCACCCACCAGCCTCTGTTAAAGAGCACCCTGGCTATGGCAATCTCATAAGTACTTATCAGGCTACTAACCATTGAGGAAATAACAAGCCTAGACCCCTGCAATTCCATGGTAATTATTAGCCCTTATATTTTGCAATATAAATCTCCAAAGATGGGCCTCACAAGTACATATTGGGCACTGATATGTTTCTCCTATTTATGTGGGCCACTGGTGCTAAACCAGAAGTGAATTTGCGGTTACAAATCCACTACTCCAAGCTACATTTGAACACAGTAGTAGTAATCTGCTTTACACGGACGGGAAGCTAGTGTCACAGAAATGGTGCTCTTGGGAATACATACCTACCCCTGTAGCATGTTCTGATAATGCTGCAAAACAGACTGAGGTACCTTAAGTATGTGCTTCTGATACCACTGGTCTTTCAAATATGTAACAGGTGTGACAGAAAAGTGTCTTGGTGCGACTCTACATGCAAGGCAGAGGTCGCCTCTCAGGAGCCTGTGTAATACCAAGGAGAGAGAAGGCTTTGAGCCAGTCTGCATGTTTTTATGACTTAGGCTCTTTCTTTGTGAAGCAGCACTGTGATTTTCCCAGCTGTGACAAGTTTCTGGAAAAGTACATTCGAAAAGGGCATTATACTTAAATGCCCTAATGAGTGTCAGGTACAGCAAAACAAATCCATCCCTGGATCTGGATGCCATATCCTTTGATAAAAGCTGTGCAAGGATAAAGGACTTCCTTACAACAGTGGATACTCGGTGATCAAAGTACAGTTCACTGTCAATACAGGTTCCCAGATGTCGAAGTATGGGATCAGTTTTTAGGGGGCTGTTGTCAATGCTGTAGTTATAAAAGGTGCCATGCTTGCAGAAGGATAGGATTAAACATTCGACATTTTGTTTCAATCCATGGTTTTGACGCCAAAAATTAGTTTGGGAGAGGTTCTCTTGTAGGATCATGGTGTGCTGTCTACTAGGTGCCTCAGGATATGAAGTTTCTCTAAAAAAAAAAACCCTGCAACAGATCCCCCTCTTTTTTCCATCTTCAGAAATAAACCTATGAAACCCTTACCAGCAGATAATGTGTTGCCATCAGACATCTGAGACTTCAGGGCCGTAAATTACCAAACTTCAATGACTAACTACCTTTTGTCCATTCTAGGGGAGTTGAATAAAACTATGCCTACCTCTGAGGCCTATGACACAAAGTGATTTCTATACTTGGTCAGGCTACATATGTGGTAAGGCATTTTACTTCGCCTTCACAATTTAACCCTCCTGCAGCAGAGCTTCTCAAGACTTTCAGAAGGATAAAAATGGTGTAGAACTTTAAAAAAAATGATCATGTCACTTCCTAGTTATTAAAAAAACAATACCCATCTAAACCCACTTCCTTTGTTGGTAGGCAACAGGAGCCCTCGCAGAAGGGCAGGAAACACCACAAGAGATTTCAAGAAAAAACTATCATATACTTTCAATTTGGAAATTCCCCTTTTCCTGCAGATCAGCCTATGCTTGACTAACTTCTGCTCCCTCCCACTTCGGTTCAAGAATTCCACTGTCAAAAAGACTCCCTTTGTCATTTCCCAGCCTGTGAATTCATCAACACAGACAACTGGGTCTTTATCTTTCAATATAGTTACAAGATGTCTTTGAGGTAACTTCCCTCGTTCAGAGGAATTCAATGACCTCCTTCCAATGAAGCTCATCTCCTTCAGCCACTCATTCGCCCAGGGCACCATAGATCCAGTGCCCCATCATACTGGGGATTGGGGCTTGAATGAACTACACAAGACTGCTAGAAAATTAACTGCCCAAATCGCAAATGACTGAGAATTCAAGTCACCTACAAAGTACTCATTCTCAAAGAAAAAAAACATTTCTACAAGAGAAAAAAAAAACACTGCACCCTTAAGTAAAGGACAAGCCCCCCATACATCTTCTACATGAAAACAACTCTATGGTCACACAACAGAGGAGAAAAAAGAAAAGTACGGTTGCATTAAGTAAACGTACCATAACAGTAGATGCTCGAATGTATCACCACTGCAGCAGCTTAAACTGAGTGTGCTCACCCTACCTGCACCGATTAAATCTTCCAAAATATTTGGGCACCTTCCCAGTACTGCTCATGCCAGGAAGAGTGCCAAAAAGCTTCAATGCATTCTCTGCCAAAAAATAAGGCTAACACACAAACAAACCAAAAGTACAGTTATGTAAGAGCTTACTATAACAGTAAATTTCCTACTGATCACTGCTGCATTACTTCAATATTACTTGGTTACCTCACCAAATAACTCCAACATTCATCCAAGGGTACCAAAGCCAAAACATTTCACAGAACCATGCATCTGACATATGATCTAAGGGTTAAGGGTAGATAAGGGGATGTAAGAATGCGAGATCCTCAGACCATCTCAATGCCAAGAGACCTGGAGCTACCAGAGGAAAAGTAAAAAAGAAGAAAAAAAAAAAAAAAAAAAAAAAAGGTAAAAAGGTCATCTAAGAGGAGTGAAGGCAGAAAATGGCTTCCTCTCAGTTCATAAGAAAATGCAGGGCAACATAATGACAGAAAAAAATGGGAGGAAGGGAGGGAGGTAAGTAATACTCTAACAGTGATCAGTAGGACATATACTGTTACAATAAAATCTCTCAGAGCTGTACTATGCCCTCCCTTACATCATTGTTGTAATATTCCACAACACTGGGGGATTCCCAAGGCTTAATATTTAGGAAGTATGGTTGTATCAGGCATATGGGAAATGTCAATTAATCCAGAAGGAAATGAACTTGGAAATCCAGTTAACAATGGGTTAGAGACTGGATTAGCCAACTTGGCCTCCTGGAAAGAAAAAAAGCTGCTCAGTTTTCTGAACAGACTAATGATTGTGAGACCCACATTTGGAGGTGAGACAGTCTAAGGATCTTACACATATGTCCACTTATGTACCCTTGCACTCATGGGCTTAGATTATATGTCGGATGTATGGCTCTATGGTAAGTTTTGGCTTTGGTATTCTGGATGGACGTCCAGGTTTTTTGGCAAGGTAAGGCAACAGTACTGAAATACAGCAACAGTGATCTAAAGGAGGCCGCCTATGTTTTAACTAGATAGAAAAGGATGAATGGAACCACACTGACACCATATCAGAAAGAACAAAAGGGAAAGGAGGCATGAATGGCTACTGTAATGGTGATGCATCACAACATCTACTGTTACAGCAACTTTACTGACACAAAAGATCTCTAATTCAGTAGCCTAAGCTATGTGGGTAGATTACCACAGCTTAAACAGGTATATTAAGAGAGGGAGGAGGCCCAATACCCAAGACTCCAGCAGCCTCTGGACAATGGTTCTAGAAAAAGGAAAGGAATCCAATTTGTAAATGCTTTGTAAAGATCTACCGATGATCAAGTTGCTGCCTCTTGAAAGCTTCTACAGTACACACCTTTCCAGAAAGCCATCAAAGCAAATGCTCTTGCTGAATGGGCTATAACCCTGTCTGGAATTGACTGCACTCATGTGATGAGTATAACAAAATATAAGACAACCAGAAATATTTAACTTTGTCACTGGTTGCCCTTTCCTCTTACCATCAAAGGAGACATACAGCTGATGAGCTTTCCAGAAAGGTTGAGCATTGTCTAGGTTTTATACAAGCTTCCCTGTGTATAACCAGAGTGAATAATCCTCTCCACCTTGTCCTTAGACATGGGAAAGAAAGCTTGGGAGGTTATCATGTGGCTTGAGAAAGTAACCGAGTAAGCTTCTCTACCACAAAATTGAGATCATAAGGATGAGACACCCGTTTCCTAGGTGCACAGACATACAAAACCCCTTTCAAAACCTGTTTCACTTGAGCACAGATAGAAAGGGCGAATCTATGGGCAGACAAGCAGAAATGCCTGATAAATGTACCTTTTTACAGAAGAGAAAGTACAGTTGTGTATACTTTCCATAAATGTAGATGTTCGAGTTTATTCACTGTTGCAGTCATTACATTTGGGTTATCTGCTTGCAGGTAGCCCTCAGTCGGCCTGATAAACAAAGTCTTGGGTCCTGCGTCAGTTGCTGTCCCTTCTTCCATGACGTCAGGTCGCCAGGGGTATACAAACATGCAGCAGACGCCATTACATCACTTTTTCTTGCCCCAGATGTCAGGTGCCTCCCTAATGGGAAGCAATTAAATATAAAAGTACAAAGATATACCTCCAACAAAAAAGCAAATACACCAAAAAGGCTTTTAAGTATAGTAAAGGAAAGGAGAGGTATAGTCAAAAGAAGTTAGGGGACTGGAGGGAGGGTAACCAGTAAATACACTCGAACATCTACATTTATGTTAAGTGTACAAAACTGTACTACTATGTTGTTCGTGTTTCTCTGCTGCAGTCATTACATTTGGGTAGATTCCCAAAGCTACGGTTGAGAGGAGAAATTTAGATAGCATTAGGGCCAGCTATAAGGCCCTGCAGACTGCAGTGGCAAAGCCAGCTCTGGATTTAGAGAAAATTGGCATCTGGATTTAGAGAAAATTGGCAAATGATAATGCTTGGTGAAAGTAAGTACAGAACTCCAGGTAGCAGCTTCTAGGATATCCCTGGTAGGGATGCCTCTGAGAAAGGCTGTAGAGGTAGACGCAGCCCTGGTGGAGTGAGGTCTGATCCCCTGGGGGATAGGTTTTCCATGGTGCTTATAGCAGAAATGAATGCAATGGCTTATCCATTTAAAAATGGTTTGCTTGGAAATAGCTTTCCCCTCTGCCCCTGCAGCAAATGCCACCAGCAGTTGTTCAGATTTCCTTTGAGGTTTAGTCCTGTCCAACTACAATCTAAGTTGTCTGTGCACATCTAAGGAATGCAGTATCTGCTCTCTTTTACTCAGTGGACTGGGAAAGAAAGTTGGCAAATGAATGGACTGATTAAGAGCCACACTGAATACCACCTTGGGCATCAAGGATGGATTGGTTCTGAGGGACACCCTGTCCGCATGAAAGATGATGAAAGGCTCCACTGCCGTAAGGGCCTGTAATTCAGACACCCTTCTAGCTGAAGTGACTGCTAAAAGGAAAGCTGTTTTCCAAGAAAGAAATTTTAAGTCTGCAGTAGCAGCTGGCTCGAAAGGAGGTAGAGTGAGTTTCTCCAATACAAAGTTAAGGTCCCAGG
Source organism: Protopterus annectens (assembly GCF_019279795.1). Classification (NCBI taxonomy): domain Eukaryota; kingdom Metazoa; phylum Chordata; order Ceratodontiformes; family Protopteridae; genus Protopterus; species Protopterus annectens. Next base: position 152,024,586 of record NC_056746.1, read on the forward strand.
CTGGGGTTGGAGCTTTCCTGGGTGGTCTCAAATTTTTGGCCCCTCTGAGGAACCGCTTGAGCAGTGGATGAGAGAAGAGGGGAGGTTGTGTGTTATAATGAGCTGAAATGGCTGAGGCATAGATTTTAATGGAGGAAAAAGATAGGCCCTTGTGAAGCATCACAGTTAAGTATTGTAAAATCTGAGGTAAATTGCACGCTGCTGTGCTCATCCCTTGAGACTGGTTCCAGACACAGACTCTATTCCATTTTTCAGCATAAGATTTTCTAGTACTAGGCCTCCTTGCCTCTAAAATGATATCCATCACAGGTTTGCTGAGGGATGGTAAAGGAGAGATTAAGAAATTAGCCAGGCTGCAAGGTTCAGTGTCAGAAGCGGAGGGTGCAGAATCTGGTTCTCTTGCTGAGACAGCAAGGAAGGAGTCTGAGGCAGGTGCCATGGAGATAACCGTGACAAACTGCGCAGGAGGGGGTACCAGTGTTGGTGCGGCCAGTCTGGAGCTATCAAAATCATCCTTGGTTTGTCCTGTTTGATTTTTAGTAGTACTTTGGAGGGCAGAGGCAGAAGGGGGGGGGGGGGGCACAGACTGATAGGCTTTTCCAGCTGAAGGACAGAGCATCCACTTTCCAGGCTTGTTTGTGGGAGTCCCTGTGCAGAAGTTGTCCAATTGGTAGCTCTGGGGAGAGGCAAACAGGTCTATATCTGGCACAGACTGATGGGCTTTTCCAGCTGAAGTACAGAGCATCCACTTTCCAGGCTTGTTTGTGGGGAGTCACTGTGCAAATTTTGTCTAATTGGTAGCTCTGGGGAGAGGCAAACCGGTCTATATCTGGGCTCCCCCATTTGCTTGCCAACATGTTGAAAATCCTTGGTTCCAGTTTCCACTCCTGTGGGTCCATGAGGTTTCTGCTTAGTCCGTCTGCCAGTGTATTTAATTTTCCTGGCAGGAATTGAGCTTGTAGGCGCACTTGGTAGCTCAAGGCTGTGTACCACAATGCCATGGCTAGTCTGCAAAGGGGGTAAGAATGTGTACCCCCCTGCTTGTTTATGTACCACATAAAAGTGGTGTTGTCCATCTTTACCATTAGTTGTCCTGGAAGAATGTGGTATTTGAAGGCTGTCAGAGCATTCTATACAGCTAACATTTCTTTTTGATTGATATGCAGGTGCATTTGACTTGGGTTCCATTTGCCCTGAATGCACTTCCCTGCCAGGTGAGCCCCCCATGCATAGTCTGATGCGTCTGTTGTTAAGGTTTGGGTGGCAGGGGGTGGTGTGAAAGTTAGGCCCTTGTTTTGGTGGCAGACCTCTGCCCACCAAAGGAACTCTAGGCGTAGGCAAGGTACGTTAGGAATCACTGTTTCTAGGTCTTGAGAATGTTGACACCATAGGCTTTTTAGATACTACTGTAGTTTCCTCATATGCAGTCTTGCATATGGAATTAGAAGAATGCAGGAGGCCATGAACCCCAAGGCTTGCAGTATTTGTCTTGCAGAAAGCAGGGTTTTTGTGGCCACTTGTTTGAAGTAGGTTGTCAAATGAACTTGTTTCTCTGGCGTGAGGTAAGCCATCTGTGAAGTTGTATTCAAGCTTGCTCCCAGGAATATAATTTGTTGACAGGGTACCAGGTGCGATTTCTTTTAGTTTATGGTGTACCCCAGACAAGTTAGAACCCCTTGTACAAAGGCCAGATGATTCAACATATGTCCTGGCTTTCTGCCTGAATTAGACAATCGTCCAGGTATGGGTATATCTGAATATTTCTTTGCCTGCAAAATGCAATAACTGGAGCTAGGCACTTTGTGAATACCCAGGGCGCAGTAGATAAGCCAAAGGGCAGTGCAGAGAACTGATAGTGTGTGTAGCCTGCTTTGAAGGGTAGGTATCTTCTGCAAGATTTCCCTGATTGGGATGTGTAGGTATGCTTCTTTTAAATCTAGTGTTGCCAACCAGGCATCTTTGCCTAGCATTGGAAGTAATTGGTGAAGAGTCAGCATCTTGAATTTTGGAATCTCCAAAAAGGTAATTAAAGTAGACAGGTCCAGGATAGGACACCATGAATAGTCTTTTCTGGGTACCAGGAAAAGTCTTGAGTAGAAACCTTGTCCCTTTTCCTCTTCTGGTACCAGTTGAATAGCCCCCATGCTTAAGAGAGAAAGTACTTGTTTTTGGGCCTCTGCCCACTGATTTGGTGGTAGGTCCGGCCACCCGCTTGGTGTTGGCAACGTGTGGAAGTGAAATCTGTATCCGAGACACTATACTTAAAACCTATTTGTCCTGGGTAATGAGTTCCCAATTCTTTGCATGAAGAGCAATCTTTCCCCCCAAAGGGGCAGTCAGTTGATAAGTGCTTGGAAATTTTAAAACAAAGTCATTGAGACAGTTTACCATAGGGAGGAGTCTTATTCCCAGATTTGGAAGTAGTTCTGTGTGTCGCCTGGGACTGAAACTTGGGGTTTTTGCTGTGTCTGGGTTTGGCTTGAGAAGACCTGGAAGGGGCTGGAAAGAACCAATTCTTAGATGGCCAGTGCCTACTAAATCTAGTTGGCTGAATTTGCAAAAAATCTTTAACAGTTTGCATAGATTTAGCTTTATCATCCATCTTTTTAAAAAAAAGTACAGTTGTGTACCTACCATAAATGTAGATGTTTGAGTGTATTCACTGTTGCAGTCATTACACTTGGGTTATCCTGCTGGCAGGCTACCCGCAGTCGGCCAGAGTTCCAAAGTTTAGGTCCGACGTCGGTTGCCGTCGCCTCTTCCCTGACGTCAGTGCTCCAGGGGTATAAAAGATGCAACCAATGCCATTTTCTTCAGTTTTTCTTGCCTCAGATGTCAGGTGCACCCAGATAGGAAGGCTGAAAAGAATAAATTACGCCAAAAAGCATTCATGTACTAATATAAACATTTCCTTCATCTATAAGCAAATACACCACATAGGTTGTATAGAGTTGAGAAGTACAGAAAAGTGCCAGCAATGAAAAAGGGGGATGGTGGGTGGGTAACCTGGACTGCAACAGTGAATACACTCAAACATCTACATTTATGGTAGGTACACAACTGTACTATGTTCATCGTGTTTCACTGTTGCAGTGATTATACTTGGGTTGAATCCCAAAGCTGAGGTTGGGTGGTTGGGTCTAAATAGGGTTAGGAGAGGCTACCAGGCCCTGCAGAACTGCAGTGGCAAAGCCTGCTCTGGATTTAGAGTAGAGAGGTAAGTGGTAGTGCTTGGTGAAAGTGTGCACTGAACCCCAGGTTGCAGCTTCTAAAATGTCTTTGATTGATACTCCTCTGAGAAAGGCTGCTGAAGTGGCTGCTGCTCTGGTAGAATGTGGCCTAATGCCCTTAGGCACTGATTTGCCATGTTGTGCATAACAGAAGTGAATGCGGTGTCCTATCCATTTTGAAATTGGATGCTTTGTGATGGGCTGTCCTTGTGATCTTGCAGCATAGGCTACAAACAGTTGCTCAGTTTTTCTGAAAGCTTTTGTTTTGCCCAAGTAGAATCGTAGCTGTCTGTGTATGCCCAAAGTGTGCAGAAGTCTCTCCCTTTTATTCTGGGGGTTTGGGTAGAAAGTTGGTAAATTAATAGTTTGATTAAGAGCCACATTGGAAACCACCTTTGGCATGAATGTTGGGTTTGCCCTAAGAGAAACCCTGTCCTGGTGAAAAATAATGAAAGGTTCCACAGCCATTAATGCCTGTAACTCTGACACTCTTCTTGCTGAAGTTATTGCTAGGAGCAGAGCAGTCTCCCATGATAAGAATTTTATATCAGCTGTGCTGGCTGGTTCAAAAGGAGGCAGTGTGAGCTTTTCTAAAACAAAATTGAGATCCCAAGTTGGTATTGGTGCTCTCCTTGGGGGTCTTATGTTTTCTGCCCCTCTGAGGTATTGTCTTAGTAGAGGATATGAAAAAATAGGAGGTTCCGTATTGTAATGAGCTGAAATGGCAGAGGCATGGATCTTAATTGATGAGAAGGATAGGCCTTTGTCCAGCATCTCAGTTGGGTATTGTAAAATCTGAGGTATATTTCGAACAAGTGGTTCGAGCCCTTGTGCCTGGTTCCAAGCACAGAATCTCTTCCATTTTTCTGCATAAGATTTCCTAGTGCTGGGCCTCCTGGCTTCTAAAATGACATCCATAACAGCTTTAGAGAGAGGCACAGTCTGAGTGGCTACATTATCTGCCATGCTGCCAGATTTAAGGTTCTGAGTTGACTGTGCAGAATCTGATTGCTTTGTTGAGTCAGAAGATGAGGAATTTGAGGTAAAGGCCAGGCAGGGCCTTCAGGCAAGCTCTTTAGGATTGGGTACCAGTGCTGGCGTGGCCAGTCTGGGGCAATCAGGATCATTTTTGGCCTCTCTTGTCTGACTTTTAGGAGCACCTTGGTAAGAAGAGGCAGTGGAGGGAAGGCATAAACTGTCAGGATTTTCCAGCTGAATGACAGAGCATCCACTTTCCATGCTTGAGAGTGATAGGTTCTTGTGCAGAATTTCTGTAGTTGGCAATTGTGAGGGGAGGCAAAAAGATGTCTGGGCATCCCCATTTCCTTATCATGCTGAACACCTGTGGATTTAGTTTCCATTCGTGAGGATCCATGAGATTTCTGCTTAGTTCGTCTGCCAGTGTATTTTTTGTTCCTGGCAGGAATTGTGCCTGCAGATGTATTTGACAGGTCAGTGCTGTGTTCCACAAAGTCATGGCTTGCCTGCAGAGGGGGTAGGAATGTGTGCCCCCTTGCTTATGTACCACATAACTGTGGTATTGTCTCTCTTTATTAATAGTTGTCCTGGATGTAGTAGGTCCTTGAAAGCTGTCAGGGCATTCTGTACAGCTAGCATCTCTTTTTGATTGATGTGAAGATGCATTTGTTCCTTGGGCCATGTGCCCTGAATACATTTTCCTGCCATATGTGCCCCCTAGGCATAATCCGATGCATCCGTTGTTATTGTCTGCCTGGTTGTAGGTAAGGTGAAAGGCTGTCCCTTGTTGTGGTGACAGGCCTGGAACCACCATCGAAATTCTTGTTGTAGGCAGGGAATTAAAGTTATGATTGTTTCCAGGCTGTGGCAATGTTGAGCCCAAACACTTTTTAGATACCATTGTAGTTTCCTCATATGCAGTCTTGCATATGGAATTAGTAGAATGCAGGACGCCATGAAGCCCAGAGCCTGCAGAATTTTTCTTGCAGGGAGCTGGGTCTTTGTTGCCATCATTTGAAAGTAATGAGTCAGTTGCCTTTGTTTTTCTGGCGTGAAATAAGCCATCTGGGCAGTTGTATTTAAGCTTGCACCCAGGAATATTATCTCTTGAGAGGGCACTAGTTTTGATTTCTTTTCATTTACTGTGTTCCCTAGGCAAATTAATAATCTTTTTACAAACGCCAGATGCTTTAGAAGAATGTCCTTGCTCTCTGCTTGAATAAGGCAGTCGTCCAAGTAGGGATATATTTGAACTCCTTTTTGTCTGCAAAATGCTATTACTGGTGCCAGGCATTTTGTGAAGACCCTGGGCGCAGTAGATAAGCCAAAGGGCAGTGCAAAGAATTGGCAATGCATTGAGCCAGCTATGAATCTGAGGTATCTTCTGCAAGATTGTCTGATTGGGACATGCAGGTATGCCTCCTTGAGGTCCAAAGTAACTAGCCAAGCCTTCTTGCCCAGCATGGGTAGAAGTTGCTGTAGTGTTAACATTTTGAATTTTGGAACATCCAGGAAAGTATTTAGGATTGACAAGTCCAGTACTGGTCTCCAGGCTTTGTCCTTTCTGGGTACTAGGAAAAGTCTTGAGTAAAATCCTTGTCCCTGTTCTTGCTGTGGTACTCTCTGAATAGCTCCCATGTCCATGAGAGCAGCAATTTGTTTTTGTGCCTCTGCCCATTCGTTCTGTGGCAGGGCAGGCATACCTTTTGATTTTGGAAGAGTGTGAAAGTGGAACCTGTAACTCTGAGAAACAATATTCAGAACCCATTTGTCCTGGGTGATTATGTGCCAATTTTTTTGAGAAAAGTGCTAGCTTTCCCCCTAGGGGTGCTGCCAAAAAGTAAGTGCTTGGCATTTGTAGAGGGAAGTCATTGGGACTGTTTCCTATAAGGTTGTGATTTGTCTTCTCCTCCTCTGGAGGCTGAAGCACCCCATTGTTTAGGTCTGTAGGAGCCTTGGGGCTGAGATTTGCCTCGTCTGTATCTGCCTCTGTGGCCTGTCTGACACCGGAAATGACCAATTTTTTGAAGGCCAGTTTCTGCTAAACCTAGGTGGTTAAACCTGTAAGAAATCCTTTACGGTCTGCATTGATTTTGCTTTATCCTCCATTTTCTTTAACACCTCTTCTGCCTTACCACCAAACAAAGAATCACGCTGTAGTGGAGCATCCAATAATTTTACTTTAACGTATTCAGGTAAACTTTGTTCTTTCAACCAAGCATGCCTTCGAATGACAGAGCCTGTAACTGCGGCTCTACAAGAAGCCTCTAATGAATCAAAACCACATTGTAAAGTATGCTTTCCTACTTGTTCAGCTGCATGCTATAAATCATGTATTTCCTTACTGTCAGGACTTTGAGTTTGTAACCATTTTCCGTTTTAACAAGGACATGAGGTACTGTTGATATTTAAGCATGTGAAGCTGGCAATTTAAAGCCTTTACATCTAAAGTAGCAGAAGTGTACATTTTTTTTCCCTCATCTACCCAGAGCTCTGGAAGCCCTATCAGAGGGGACAGGATTTTTAGCAGTGGAAGCCTTAACCCCCTTTAGGACCCTGAGAAATTGTTTCTGGGTCTGCAGCAGGGTTTTTGTAAAGAAATTTATGAGAGTCAGGGACCCTGTAGTACCCGTCTGGCTTGACTGGTGCAGGGGGTAAAGAATCAGGAGACAGAATGGACTCTGAGAAAACATCAACAATATCAAGCACAGGGGGAATAGCCAGGGGGCCTGTGCTGAGGCAAAAAAAAGAAAGTCTCTGAGCCTTTTCTTGGATTCTGAGTAATCCTGGCTCTCCCAATGGAAATGCTCCCTCATGGTGTGCAGGGTTTCCCCAAAAGAATAATCCCCAGGCGGAGAGGCTGAAGGTATAGACTCTTCTGCATCAGAGTCCCCCATTAGGGAGGGAGAGAATATCCCTGATCAGAAGAGGAATCAGAGGAAATAGAAACCTGATCAGAGGAATCATAGTCAGTGTCTTGCCTAGGCCTTTTGTCAGGAGGGGGATGGGAACCCCTGATTACAGTAATTAGGTCTTCGGCCATTTTAAGCATCTGTTTCTTTGGCATGGATGACTGTTCAGGAGAATGCTGTACTTGTTTCCTTGTCTTTAATGGTGTTTTTGACTTTCCCTTGGCTGCTGCAGTGGACTTAATAGTAAGCTGTGAAGGTCTGAAGGTCTGAAAACACCCTCAGAAGCTGATGCCTGCTCAGCAGCTCCGGACCTATCTGAGGGAATATTTTCCGCAGGCCCAATACCTTAAGTTTCCACAGGCCTCGGCGTCTCCACGTGGCTGTCGGATACGGTCTGTGGCTCTGAGGTAGCGGGTGTCAGGGGCTGCAAAAGCACCTCACTGAGAACCGGTGAACCGGCGACTGGCCTAGAAGAGGCTTCGTCGTCGGTTTTGGACCTCGGATGCCTGTCCTTTTATTTGTCTTTGCGGTTTTTTTTAATAAATTCTGGTCGTCGGTTGTTCCGACGGCATTATGTAGTTAAACATTCGGCCAAAATAATGTAAAGCAAAATCAAACCGACGTTTAATAGTGCGTTTGTTGAATCTAGCACAAAACCGCCAACTAGTAACATCGTGGTCAGGGCCTAGGCAAGGAATACAGTAAGAGTGAAAATCCTTATGAGGTATTTGCTTCCCAAAGAAATACAATTATTAACTTTTGCTGACATCGGTCTGGAGCAAGAAAAAGTTTCCCCAACGGAGTACTTAGCTTTACTGAAGACTTCGGTTCTGAAACTCAACTTTGAAAATCTCAGGAGTTGGCCGACCGGCACTTGCGAAATGGTTTTGCTTCGGGCACCGCGTGGCAAGAAAGACTAAAGAAAATGGTGTTGGTTGCATCTTTTATACCCCTGGCGCACGTCAGGGAAGAGGTGACAGCAACCGACGCCGGACCTAGACTTTGGAACTCTGGCCGACTGCAGGTAGCCTGCCAGCAGGATAATCCAAGTGTAATGACTGCAACAGTGAAACACGATGAACATCTTCCTCAGCCTTGTTGCCACACAGGCGGTCCTGACTTAAAAGGAGCATCTAACAATTTAGCTTTAACATGATCAGGCAAAGATTGCTCCTTAAGCCAGGCATGCCTTCTGAGCACAGACCCAGTAACAGCAGCCCTGCAAGAGGCCTCTAATGAATGAAAACCACATTACAAAGTATGTTTTCCAACTTGTTCAGCAGACTGCATTAAATCCTGTAATTCTTTATTTTCCACACAGTCAGAAATCAACATCACTTTCTGTTTAAGCAGTCCAATAACATGTTTCCTATACCTTAACATATGAAACTGGAAGTTTAAAGCCCTAATGGCCAAGGTTGCAAAAGTGTAAACCTTCTTACGCCATCTATCCAGCGCCCTGGAATCTATCAGAAGGGGTAGGATTTTTAGCAGTAGAAGCCTTAATGCCCTTGGGCCCCTGTGAAATAGTCTCTGGATCTGCAATAGGATTTTTAAAAAGGAACTTGTGGGACTCGGGGACCCTGTAGTATCTATCAGGTTTTCTGGGAGCAGGAGGCAGGGAATCAGGGGGCCAAACTAGACTCCGAAAAAGCATAATCAACAATGTCTAGTACATAAGGAATAGCTAAAGGCCTATGCTGAGGTAGGAGAAGGAAATCCCTAAGCCTTTTTTAATCAGAAAAATTTTGGCTTTCCCAGTGGAAATGCTCCCTTAGAGTATGTAAGGTTTCCCCAAAACAAAAATCCTCAGGAGGGAAAGCAGAGGGAATGGAATCCTCTGCATCAGAATCTTCATAAGTAGATAAGGGCAAATCCAGATCATCAGAAAAATCAGAAAGAGAATCCTGATCAGAAGATTCATATTCAACTTCCATCCTAGGCCTCTTAGAAGGGGTGGGGGGTGGCTATCCCTGACTAGAGTTATTAGATCTTCAGCCATTCTTATCATTTACTTAGGCATAGAGGACTGAGCATGTGGCCTGGGCGTCGATTTTTTAGGCATGGATCGAGATTTAGGCCTAAGTAAAGGAGGCGGCATCTGTTTAAAATGCAAGTCCTTAGGCCTGAATACACCCTCAGGCACAGCGGCTCAGGACCTACCCAAGGTAGAGACATCCACGGGTTCCATAGTTGAAGCATCACACCAGACTCCGAATGGGTCTCAATAGAGGCCTGTGGATCAGAAGTAGCAGGTATCAGGGGCTGCGAAAGTGCCTCACTGAGTACCGGCGAACTGGCGACTGGCTTAGGAGAAGCGTCGTCAGCAGTTTTGGACCTCGGCGGCCTGTCTTTATCTTTGCATTTTTTCAGAATCCCGGTAGACTGATGGCTAACAGACATTTCTGGATAATTGAACAGAAAACCAAAATATTTAGAGGTGAAAATATACCGACGGACAGTGCACTGATTAAATAAAGCACAAAACCGACAGCAAGGTATGTCGTGGTCACGGCCTAGGCAAGGAATACAGTACGAATGAAAAGTTTTATGAGGTATTTGCTTTCCACAAGTAAGAAAGAACTTTGAGAAGATGAATATATGAACATATGTACGACATAAAAAAAAGTAAAGATACAAATGCACTGTATAGGCATACTATGGTATGTGAAGAATACAAGTATAGATTTTTTGTTTTAGAACAAATTAAAAAGGAATTGAGGGGTGGTCCATGGGAAGAATGTATAGGCTATAGGGAGTTATGGTGGCAGTTAGCACTTGAAGCAAACAGAAATCCAGGATTGAATGAATACATTTCCATCCAGCCACTATTAAAATTAAAAGCAAGTATGGAATAAAAATGAAGCATATTTCCCTTTACATGCCAGTAGATGGCAGTATACATCAATATACATTTAGAACAGGCACCTTTTAATGTATTAAACATTTTGAAAGATATTTTAGGTATTTATATTACAATTTATTTTAAGATATTATAATATTTATTATACAAATATTTTTAAGAGTTTTTACAGAATTGCATTCATCTATTAACAAAATGCATCACAAGTTTAAAATAATTTTTTGGAAAGTTCTGTTTAATTGAATTGATTTTATGATTGGTTAGGGTACTGACGTCAAAATGTATATAAAATGATAATTGTTTTAATGAAGTTGTATCTGATGAAGTCCGTGGAGGACGAAAACGCATGGATTACTAACAGCGTTCATTTATTATTTTACTTATTTGAGAATAAAAGCTTTTGGATAGTTGGACTGCTTCTCCTTTTGGTGTACTTCCTATTTTATGCTTTCCACAAGTAATGCAATTATTAACTTTTACTGACATCGGAAAGGAGCAAGAAAAAAAGTTTCCCCAACAGGGTACTTGGCTTTAGTTGAAGACTTCGATTCTGAAACTCAAAAACAAAAATTTCAGGAGTCGGCTGACCAGCACTTGAACTGTTTTTGCTTCGGGCACCGCATGGCAAGAAAGACTGATGTAATGGCATCGGCTGCATGTTTTATACCCCTGATGACCTGACGTCAGGGAAGAAGGGACAGCAACCGACGCAAGACCCAAGACTTTGTTAATCAGGTCGACTGAGGGCTACCTGCAAGCAGATAACCCAAATGTAATGACTGCAACAGTGAAACACAAAGAACATCAACAAACAATGGACAGTGGCTCACAATCCAGAACCGGAGGCATTCAGATCAGCCAAGGATCTTGGCTCTTAATGTGGCACCAGCCAGAAAATGTTTTCCTCTTGTACATACATGATTTACAGAAGGTTTGTTTGCCTATCAGTAGCTACTGCATGTCCTCAGGAAAAAAAAAAAGTGCCTAAAAGGAATCGAAATTTCATCATCCAGGCAGTTGGTTAAAGCACTTTCCGAACTGAGGTGCATCAAACTCCCCACGTCTTGTATGATAAAAAAACGGTCTGTGGGAAAGCTGTCATAATTGCCCTTAGCCAGAAAGGGGTCACCACTACCACTTCTGCAGAGCTGTCCTGGATTATTAGAAGAACCCGGATGATCAGTGGAGAGAAACAGGAGCATTCCCGTCCATGGGAATGAAAAGGCACTGGTCTTCCAGGCCTGCCTGCAAGGAATCCATGAGCAGAACTTGTCTATACAGAGGAGGCAAACAGACGAGGGGATCCCCATAGGTGGAGCAATCCTTGGAAGAACCCAGAATGAATTTTCCATGTGGTGAGATCCACCTTGGTCCTTGCTGGTCTCGTCTGGAACAAGGTTTCGTTAAGATGGAACACATGTTGGCTTAAGTGTCACACTGAGAAGAACTGCTACTTCCTAGGCCATCATAGCCAGTCTGCAAATAGGGTAGGATGCGTTACCTCCCTACTTTGTGCTGTTTCTTGTGTACACAAGCAGAGGTCCAGGGAACCAAAGGTGATTCACAGCCTTCAAAGCACTGATAACAGCCAACACCTTTGACATTTAATAAGTGCTTCCATCTGTCTATAAGATCCAATAGAGCGTGGACCTTTATCTCTTTATGAAACCTCTCCTCATTCCAAACTGGAAGAGTCTGTTGTGACTGGAGGGGGATGGGAGACCTGGCTTTTAAGTTATCTGTTCTAGCCATCAACCAACCTCTCACTTTACTAATCGCACAACTGGAATCCGAAAAGTCAATCAGGACAGATGCAAAGTCCCAAACAATCTGGGGTACCATTATATTCTCCCCATTTGTAGTCTAGCAAAGGACAGCATGATGATCATCCAAAGCCACACACTCCAGCATCCTGAAAGTCATTTGCAGATGCTTGGATTAGGCTGCAGAAACCTAAAAAGAACAGTTGGAATATTTCTACTCTGTCAGGCAAGAGAAAAGCTTTTCTTTTGGTTCAGTTCAACAAACATCCAAGGAAATCATTTTGTGTGAAGGACAGAGAGAAGACTTGTACCAGTTGATTTGAAATCCCAGACTGAGTAGAGGCTGCTTGACAGTTTTTATCGACTCTTGATGGCTGTAGAGAGTCTGTAAGGATAAGATAAACGTTGGAATACGGGAATTAATTATGCCTTGGAGTCTGCAATAAGCTATGAATGGAGCCAGACATTTTGTAAATACTCTTGGTGTATTGGAGAGTCCAAAGAATAAAACAAAGTACAGTTGTATAAGAACTTACCATTAACAGTAGAAATGGTAGATGTCCTACTGATCACTGCTGCAGCATCTCTTGAAATGTGGGCCGTCACCGCTGATGTCTGGATGGAGCCTTCCCCAAGTCATACATCTGACACACGACCTCAGCTGGTATGCAGGGGGGGGGGGGGTACAGAGATCAATGAACAAGTCTGAATACTCAGACCATCACCAAGCCAGTGGACTGAAGACTGAGAGAAGACGTTGGTCACCTAGGAGGGCTGTAGCTCGAGTAGGTAAGAATACTCCCTCATTCCCAAGTAACAGAGCAGAGGATAAAGTAAATGGGGGGGGGGGGGTTGATGTGAGAAAGACAAGGGGATTAAGGGTGTGATGGAATGCTGTGACAGTGATCAGTAGGGCATCTACTGTTTTAAGTTCTTACACAACTGTACTATGTCCTGACTGGAATCACTGTTGCAGTATTCCTGACATGGATGATTCCCTAAGCTGAAAGGGGAAAGGAAAGTGGCTGGCAACTTGGAAGAGATGTCCGGCAACCTGGACAGAAACAGCTAAGGAAGGCTGCCCTGGACCTGGAGAAGGCATCAACTGTGTAGTGTTTGGTAGAGGTGCATACACAGGACCAAGTGGCTACCTGTAAAATGACCTAGAGAGTCAATTCCTTTGTGAAATGGCCCTGAGGAAAATACTACCCTAGTGGAATGTGTTTTAGGGAAGGAAGGAAGGGTCTTACCATAGTGAGAGTAGTAGAAAGAAACAGCCTTAGAAATCTAAGCTACAGTAGTTTGTTTGGAGACTGGCTGACCCAGTTTAGAGCTTATAAATGATACAAACAACTGGCCAGTCTTTCTGAAGGATTTAGTTTTGCCCAGATAAAAATCTCAGTTGCCTGTGAATGTCTAGAGCAAGGGTGTCCAACCTTTTGGCTTGCTGGGGCCGCATTGAGTGAATAGAAATGGTCTTGGGGCCGCATATAAAATATATCATATAGTTAACTCTTTTGTTGCTCTGGAAGACCACAGTCGACCTCCTGGCTGTACTGTAGGTGCATTTGAACAATGAATAAATGTAATAAATGCCTAATATTTGCCTTAAAATTCTAATTCTCTAATCTAACAGTTAACTCTAACATCTTAGTTAATATATCTATATCTATCTATATATCTATATCTATCTATCTATATATCTATATCTATATATATATATATTTTTTTTTACAAACAGATATTCACTACAGCACTAGCATTCCTCATTCCAGCAGTCCAACTACGTAAAATGTCAACATCAGCAGTCCTACAATACTATAATCCACAAAAACACCACAACAAATTTGTAATAAAATAAAGAATTCACATTACTGACTTAATAAAACAATTCTGAATAAGCTACAAGAGGGTCTCGCCCAAACAAATAACTGGTGCCAGAAATGTGGCCTCAAGCTAAATGCCAAAAAATGCATCATCAATCCCTTTGAGGAGAGTGATGTCCCCACAAATTATCACATTAATAACAATGTTGTAAGCACGTAATAAGTCATATGGTACTTGGGCACCCAGGTTGATAGAAACCTGATTTTTGACCACCACGTTGTCTCCGTTGTACGGAAAGCTTTTTACATGGCCCACTTCATTAGTAAGGGTATCTCATCCAGGGACAAGGAGGTCATAACATCCCTGTATTCTTCCTTTACAAGAGCCACTATTGAGTGCAATGCCCCTTTTGGCATGTGCCTCAACAAAACACCCTGCCAAAAGAAAGACTACAACCATTTCTGACAAAAAAGGTCAAAGGACTAAGTTCACTTAGTTATCCAAACAGACTAAAAAGCTTCTTGCTTTCCTCTGTCTCTCACTGGCCCCTATAAATTTCATCACTGGCTTACTTTCCAGGCTAAGAAAGATCCTGCCTTAAGAGACATCCTCTATCTCAGAAATACTGGTTATACTTAAAATGCTCACTACAAAGACCACAGCCTTCACTGCAACATAAACAAGCCACTTTTTATGGACAGGTTCTTGACACAAAAACCTTCAACTTCTGTAAAAAGCTCCTCTCATTATCAAACAATGTAGTTCAGCAACACGATGGCTGGATGGATAGCCATAAATGTAGTCCTTGGGTAAGTAGCACAGCCTTCATCAAACCAGATGGAAAATCCACATACTAACCTTTCCCAGCTGGAAGGCCAGGATCTAATATTGGTTACTCAAGTCTACTTGCTCAAGAAGAAGGGCATGTTTAACTAAGAATTCCATTTGCAAAATTATATTCAGTATACATATTAAATCTCTCTCTTACACACACAAAGCCCCTACTTGTAAAATATGAAGTATGCAACCTCAGTAATCACACGACACCCACTCACTGAATGAAATTGTCTGGAAGTCAAAATATCTGAAAAAAATTATAATAGAGATGGATTCATCCATGCAATTTCCCACCACAAAAAGGACCATCAATAAATCAACAAACAACTGCTCAGCAAAAAGTAAATCAATAAGAAAACCATAAACGCTAAGATAATGCTACATTACTGGTGTAAACATATAACTTGTGTCAATCCCCAGGTTAATTCATACCAAAAGATTGTTTCAGAGCTTCAGCTATGTATAAACAGCTTTCTCCTGAAAACTTAACTCATTGATATTTGCCTAGCTGTAATTATAACTGTAATATATATATATATATATATATATATATATATATATATATATATATATATATATATATATATATATATATATATATATATATTTAAGTTTATTCTGTACCTCAGTGATTCTCACTGTTACGAGATGTAATCTCTGCCATATTGTATGAGTGCTACATCCGTGATTTGCTGTCTCTCTCTCATGTATTGTATTATATTGTTTTGTGTTATTTTGGGGCTTTTCAGCCCGGGCCTCCACTGAAAATGGACCTGTGCCCAGTCAGACTTTCCCAGTAAACAAATGTAAAATAAAATAAATAAAAATAAACTTCCATCCATTCTAAAGCCATTTGACATTCATACATTTTAATTTGTTCAGAAGTTACTCACAGACTGACAGTTTACTGAGCTGTAATGTTGACCTTCGCTTTTGAAAAAAACAAATTCCCAGACTTTGTCAATAGCTCAACGTGTAGAGAGGATTATTTATTTATTATATATTTATTTATTTTTGGAAAACATCTTTAAAACTGTTAAATTGATTACACACCCAGAAACACAGAAAAGTTATTTTGATATGTAAACCACAGACTGCTGCAAGAAATCAGTCACATTAGCACTCTATGCTTATGTCCGAACAGATGACTCATACCGGTCTATTCCAAAAGAAGTAAAGTAGCTTAAGAAGGTTATTTGCAAGGTTACATGGCAGTTTATATTGGAAATAAGCAGAGATATTAAAAAAGCTCTGTTTTTAATAATTATGCTGAAAAGTCTTCCAAGGTAAATACAACTTCTGATTTAGTATGGAACTATACCTCTCAACCTTAGAGCAAGAAATCTGGACAAAGCGAAAAATAAAAGTGGGACACAGGCCCAAAAATAGTTATGCATCACAGACACCACTGAAACAACTGTAGCTGCAAACATTATACATCACTTATAATCTTTCTATCCCATTATTGTCAGTTAAACATTATAAGGCTCATTCAGTCCTGCCTTCTTTTGCATCAAAGAAAGCCATGCTTTGAAATGACAAATGCATTAAAAATAAATAAAACACATTGCATCAACATCCTGCAACTTCCTACCTGCAAGCAACCACAGAGCTTTCACTGAAACTAGGGCTGCTTGTTTTCCCAGAATGATAGCTCTCCCTAATTAAGTATAATGGTATACAATCTACCAGTATCCGGAATACCTGAAATAAATTAAATTATGGCCTGTAAATTGAAAGTACACTGTTTAATTAAACTATATTCCTAAGCCCACTTACTACATTTTTTCAGTAACATCCCAATATCCATTTCCAGGTCACTTTACAAGATACTGGCAGTAGTAGACTT
This sequence comes from Protopterus annectens, assembly GCF_019279795.1. Lineage (NCBI taxonomy): Eukaryota > Metazoa > Chordata > Ceratodontiformes > Protopteridae > Protopterus > Protopterus annectens. The sequence goes on from NC_056746.1 coordinate 152,040,845, forward strand.
GGCATCCTTCAGAACCCCACAGGCCCACGCTAATACTGCTAGCATTGTCCATTAAATGTAAATATCAATCCACTGTAAATGGCAAGAAGCTATGTCTTAAAAAAAAATCTACTTTTAGCATGCATACCCAAGTATCAGGTTTTGAAACAGAAACATTCTCCACAGTCAGTAAGTCTCTGACTTTAATAATCATCTACTGCTGCAGCACTCCCAGCACATAAGCACACACAAACACACTAAAATCCCCAACATTTAAAAAAATGACATTGTGCCCACTTGATTTGCTAGTACTGATGATCCGCCAAACCTATGCTTTCTGTTGTCCAATCTACCACTGCTTAGATCCCACCAATGAAAAAACAGTACTAGGTGCTTTTTTGTTTGTCTGAAAAAACAATACAACTTTATATGCTACAGTCCCACATAGTCAGTCCACTACTGAACCATTAACCCTAGGCCGCTTTCTCATTCTTACTCCCTGGAACTGAATTACCTTGGATGACTACTTTTATTTCCTAAGCAAAAGACACAAACTGGAAGTTGAGGCAAAAATCCAGACATTCTTTGAAAATCCATATAGTTAAGAGGTATGAGTTCATGTTCAATACAACACTCTCCCTGTCAGGAAAGCCGCAATTTAATAAAAGTGTACTTTTATTGTACAATATATTTGTGAGCTAATTTGTTTGTGTTCAGTAGGTAGACTGATCATTGCTAGCCTCTTTGTGCATGTGTCTCTCTCTGTCACACACACACACAATTCTGCTTTCATGCATGCACTCACTCCGTACTTACCTATTAACACAGGTAAGTGCTGTCCCTTTCAAAGGCAACAGCGGCAAATCCATACACGAGTCCCTCTTCAGCGAGAACACACACACAGATTGTTCGGCGCAAAATAATGGCGTAAACACACTGACCCTTTTTTGGCTCAAAAACAATACTAGAAGGGTGCTTTGGCACATGCGTACACCGACATTAGCGTCACAGGTCACGGGAGCGAAAAACACATAACAAAAAAAGTGTTTTGGGTCATGCATATATTGATGTTGCAGTTAGAGGTTGAGGGCCGCATGGAAGAGCTCTGAGGGCCGCAGGTTGGACACGTCTGGTCTAGAGAATGAAAGACTCTTTCCCAACCTGCAAAACAGGGGGGGAAAGAGGGAAAGGAAGTGAGAAGATGAATAACCTGATTTTGGGACAGCTCATTCACTACCTTAGGCATGAATAATGGATTAGCCCTGAGAGTCACCCTGTCCTTGTGAAAAACAAGAAAGGGGAATGGCCATGAGAGCTTATAACAAACTCTCTTAGCAGAGGTGAGAGCAATATGAGGATAGTTTTGCAAGTACAGAATTTTAGAGAAGCAGAAGGTGCTGGTTCAGAGGCAGGCAGCATAAGCTTTTAAAAGACAAAATTAAGTTCCCAAGGGGGGGGGGGGGTTCCTTGGTGGGTTAATATGCAGGCACAGCAGTAACTTGTGATAAGAGTGGATCCTGATTATGTTTGTGGCACCAATAAGATAACCTTTTCCATTTAGCAGTAAAAGATTTTCTAGTAGTGGGCCGCCTGACTTTTTGTAGGGCTTGAACAACCTCTTCAGAGAAGAGGGGTCTTTGAAAAATTAAAATCCTATCATCCCATAGGGTCAAGCTGAGAGATAGAAGAGTTGGGTGCAGTCAGGTCCAGGTGAAGAGGAATTCTCCTGTAATTTCCCTTTGTCAGGTGTAATAGCAGGGGAAACAAGTGCTGCCTTGGCAAAAACAGTGCCAGGAGGAGGAGTCTGGGTGCTTCCTTCTGTGTCTTCAGAAGAATTTTTGGAAAAGGAGACAGAGGAAGAAAAGCATACAGGAACGTCCCTGTTCAATGGAAGGAAAAGGCATCTGTTCTCCAGGCTGTGGGACAAGGGTCCTTGGTGCAAAACTGGGGGAGCTAATTTTTGGTTGGTGACACAAATAAGTCTGAGGAGTGCGACACTGCAGAGTGATCAAGCAGAAGACCTCTGTTCAAAATCAATTCATGGGGGTTCTTCAAGGAGCAGCTTAGGGAGTCTGCTAGCACACTGTCCTGAGAAGGGATGTATGTGGCACAATGTTCATTTGGGTTGCCAAGTTCCATGTCTCCTGTGCTAACCTACAGGGTTATTAAGACCTGGTGCCTCCCTGTTTATGCACCATATGACTGTGGTGTTGTCTGTGCATATTAGAAATGGCCCAGGTTTCCAAATTTCCTTCAGGAAATGAAGTTGCCATTTTCTCTTCACTCGGTGTGATCCTGCCCTATGCCCACCAAGCCTCATCCGAGGCATCTGTGTGAACCTGTCCATTCCCCTCATGCGAGGAATCTGTGTGAACTTCCCCTGCACTGTGTGAACCTGCCCATGCCTCATCCAGGGCATCTGTGCGAACCTCACTGGCATGGTGTGATCCTGCCCATGCCTCAGAGGCATCTGTGTGAACCTCCCCTGCACTGTGTGATCCTGCCCATGCCCCTTATGCCTCATCCAAGGTGTCTGTGCGAACCTCACTGGCATGGTGTGATCCTGCCCATGCCTCATCCAAGGCATCTGTGCGAACCTCCCCTGCACTGTGTGATCCTGCCCATACCCCTTATGCCTCATCCAGGGCATCTGTGCGAACCTCACTGGCATGGTGTGATCCATCCTGCCTCAGAGGCATCTGTGTGAACCTCCCCTGCACTGTGTGATCCTGCCCATGCCCCTTATGCCTCATCCAGGGCATCTGTGCGAACCTCACTGGCATGGTGTGATCCTGCCCATGCCTCAGAGGCATCTGTGTGAACCTCCCCTGCACTGTGTGATCCTGCCCATGCCCCTTATGCCTCATCCAAGGTGTCTGTGCGAACCTCACTGGCATGGTCTGATCCTGCCTATGCCTCTCATGCCTCACAGGCATGTGTGAACCTCCCCTGCACTGTCTGATTCTGTCCATGCCCCTCATGTCTCATCCGAGGCATCTGTGTGAACCTTCTCTACACTGTGATCCTGCCCATGCCCCTCATGCCTCATCTGGGGCGTTTGTGTGATCCTGTCCATGCTCCCATGCCTCATCTGAGGCATCTGTGTAAAAATCCTTTTATTTGTGTTTTATTTTGTGTTTTAAACTGTAAAAATGTAACAGTTTGTTGAATGTCTTTTTGGAGCTTTTCTCCCTGGGCCTCTGCTGCAAATGGACATGTATCCAGTCGGACTATCCCGGTAAACAAATGTAAAATAAAATAAATCTGTGTAAACCTCCCCTGCATTGTGTGATCCTGTCCATGCCAGTCATGCCACATCTGAGGTGTCTGTGTGAACCTCTCTTGTACTGTGTTATCCTGTCCATGTCCCTCATGCCTCATCCAAGGCATCTGTGTGAACCTGTTGAAGAGGAGGGGGTTACATGAATGGCAGTACTGGGTCGAGGATGACCCGTCTCTTCCACCAAAATAGCTCCTTTTTGAGACAAGGGAGGAGGGGGCTCAGGGTGTCCAAGGGGTGGAAGTGCTGGGACCACAGAGATTTCGGGTAACACTGGATTTTCCTCATGCGATGTCTGGCTAGTGGAAGCATAGGAATAGTAGTTGCCATGAATCCCAAAGTCCTAAGTATCTCTCTTGCTGAGCAATGGGCTGCTGAGGAGAGATTTTGGAAATAAACGGACAGACTGTGAACTTTCTCCTGGGTAAGAAAGATATGCATTTTGTGTGTCCAGTCTGCAGCTCAGAAACACCAGGGCCTGTGCCAGGTACCATGTGTGAATTATTTTTTTTTTAGTTCACAGTATAACGCAGACCTGTCTGAAGATGGAAGGTGCAGTGATGATGCTGAAGAAGAACTTCTGGAGAAAGCCTGGATCAGTAGGTCATCCAGGTAGGGGAAGACTGGATTCCTGGCCAATGGTGCCTTGGTTTTGAATACTGGGTACCAGAAGGGATATTTGGTTTTCAGTTTGTGGCATGACTTTCAGAGGGGGAATATTTTCCCAAGACATGCCATAACCATCACTGATGATGTAGAGGATTCACTTTTGTCTGTGGGTAACAGTTTCCCACCTGGCCAGGGAGAGTGACAGTCTTTGACAAACAGGAGTAATGGGACTGAAGGCAGGGAGAGGGGTGTTACAAAGGTAGTCACAGGTTTTTGCCACTGAATGAGGACATCCCCACTGGGGGTTGTCTACGGGTTTTATCAGAGTGCCTTTTCTTTTCCTATGTTTCTGAACTGTCCTAGGAATCGTTCTCATGAAGCAGGTATATTTAGATGAGTAGTTCCCATGCCATCGAAGAACTGAGAAGAGTAAAACAGGTCTGCGGTATTTCATGGTCTTACCTTGGTCTTGGGAGAGTTTTGAATAGGCTGGCCGCCTGAGGGCCAAACAGCAAGTCTTTAACCAAGGGTGAGTCTAGAATTTTAGATTTGAAATCCTTGGGTATGAGCTGATTGCAAAGCCATGCATATCTGATAACAGACCCAATGGCTGCTGCCCTAGAAGAACTATCCACAGCATCATAACTGTGCTTAATGCTGTGTCTGGCAATTTGAGTGGCCTGCGACAGTAAGGCTTGCATTGGATGCTTAGACTCTGCTGTATGAGGGTCCAGCATAACTCTAATGAATGCAGGACAGATCTCAAATATTTAGTCAGAGTCTGGTAATTAATTGCCTGAAAGGAAAGCAAGTGTAAACCTTTCTCCATCTCTCCATAGCCCTACTATCCTTGTCCGTAGGTAAGGCATTTGCACTGGGCAAAAGCTTAGAGGACTTCTCTGAAGAGATAAAGATATTGCAGAGAGGTCACTGGGTTCTTATATAAATATTTTAGGTCATCAAGCACCTCATAAAACCTTGCATAGTTATTTACCAAATATGGTAAAAAAAAAAAACAGCCATCACACATTAAAGATGCATTTGATTTTTTGAATAAAACAGCTGGGGAAACAATGGGAAGGATATAAGTTTTGGTTAGTAATTGATGTAGAGAGTTTGTATACTAGTATTAAACATACTAATGGGATTGAGGCCCTAGAATGTGCACTGGGAGACAGTCCAATGGTTAGGTACGTAACAGAACTGGTAGATTTTAGTTTGAGAAATAATTTTTGAATTTAATGGTACACTATCATCAAAAACAAGTAACAGCCATGGGGGCGCCATCTGCCCCCATATATGCTAATTTAATGATGGGGCTGTTTTAATATGAATGCATATATACAAATGAGATTGTTAAAAAAATGTTATTCAATACTATAGATACATAGATCTTATATTTGTCTGCAAGGGGGAATAGGAGGAGGTTATGCAATTTATTGGGGAACTACAAACCAAAAGATTTGGGTTGCAGTTTGACGAACCAATATATGGACAAGCTTTTTTAGATGTACATTTAGAGGAGAGATTAAATGAAGGTATAAAAACTAAAGTACATCAAAAATTTCAGAATAATAATGATTTCCTTCAAGGAACTAGTTTCCATCCCTCGCATCTTATGAAGTCACTTCTGTATGGAGAATTAATGAGGATTAAAAGATGATGTAGTGATGAGAGTATATTGAAAGAAAATTTTAAAAGAACAGTGGAAATATTTATTGAAAGACATGATGAAAAATAGTAAGATTCTGCATACAAGGTGAATAAGGAAAATGTTAACACTGGGTGTAAATACAGAAGGAATACAACACAGAATGAGTATGAACAACAAAGTATATGTGGTCACTACTTATGACCTCGACTGAACAAATAGTTGCAGTTACAAAACAATATTGGGACTTTTTTAAATTTAAGGAATTTATGGAGCTCTGCAGGTCCCCAATGTTTTCATTTGGGAGGGGTAAAAGTATTAAAGATAGGCTTGTGCACAATAATTTGTGATTCTTAGTAATGGGATGTATAACGTTCCTGTACAAAGAGGGACATTCCCCTGTGGTAAATGTGTTGTACGTAGATATATAGTTTGTACTTTTGAATATATAAATGGACATAAATTTAATGTATTGAATAAGTTTCATTGCAGTACAGAATGTATAGTTTATACTTTGAAATGGCCATGTAATATGTTCTATACAGGCGAAAGTAAGAGGGCTTTCAAGTTGTGTTTACAGGAACACGTTAGAGATATAAAGAATAGGAAACTTGAAAGCCCTGTGTCACATTTTTTGCAATATCATAATTGTGATCCAGAAGGCCTACAGGGTACAATTTTAAAAGGTGGAAAAAAGTACAGTTTTGTACCTACCATAAATGAAGATGTCCGAACTGGATAGCATCTGCAGTCATAACAAATGGGTTGTCCTGTCGTCAGGCAGCCCTTCGGTCGGCCGGATTCCAAAGTCTGGGTCCTTGGCTGATGTTGCACTTCACCCGACGTCATCTCTGCTGGTCTTCGGGTATAAAGGCATCAGCCGACGCCATTTTCCTCAGTGTTTCTTGCCCCAGATGCCAGTTGCCCTCTTGGAAAGCTAAATTTTGGATAAATGCCAATGTTTCCAAAAAGGTAGAAGGCAAACACAAAAATAAGCATGTATGTACATATATACAAACAAATACACCATAAGAGACTCCCCCCTAGCTAGCTATTAGGAGGGTAAATACCCTAGGAGTACCACAGAGGGGAAGGAGGGTGGGTAATCCTGACTGCAGATGCTATCCAGTTCGGACATCTACATTTATGGTAGGTACAAAACTGTACTATGTCCTTCATGGATGCATCTGCAGTCATAACAAATGGGTAGAATACCATAGCCAAACTAGGGGTGGAGGAAGAAAAATTATGGTGTAGTTAGGATCCCTTGCAGTACACAGCAGTGGCAAACCCTGCTCGGGATCTAGAGTATAGAGGTAAATTATAATGCTTGGCAAATGTATGCACGGAGGTCCAAGTAGCCGCCTCAATAATGTCCTTGGTTGCCACTCCTCGTAAGAAAGCTGTGGTAGTGGCTGTAGCCCTTGTAGAATGAGGTCTTATGTTCTGTGGAATTGGTTTTCCACGGTAGGAGTAACAGAATCTTATGCAATTTCCTATCCATTTGGAGATTGTCTGTTTGGAAATTGCTTTTCCTTCCCTTCCTGTTGCATAGGCTACTAAAAGCTGGTCAGTTTTTCCTTTTACCTTTGGTTCTGTCCAGGTAGTAGCGCAACTGCCTATGTACATCCAAGGTATGCAGCAGTCTTTCCCCCCTGTTCTGTGGACTGGGAAAGAAGGTAGGTAGATGGATTGCCTGGTTTAAAGACACTCTGGATACCACCTTAGGCATAAATGTAGGATTAGTTCTCATGGACACCCTATCTTGATGGAAGATTAGGAAGGGTTGCACTGCCATTAAGGCCTGTAGTTCCGAAACCCTCCTTGCTGAAGTAATTGCCAGTAGGAAAGCAGTTTTCCATGACAGGTGTTGCAGATCTGCTGTTGCTGCTGGTTCAAACGGAGGGAGTGTCAACTTTTCTAGCACAAAGTTCAAGTCCCATGCTGGTAATGGTGGTTTCCTAGGAGGTTTTACATTTTTGATCCCTCTGAGGAACTGCCTGAGTAGAGGATGCGAAAAGACAGGTGGATCAAGCTGTATTCTGCTGAAATAGCTGATGCATGTATCTTGATGGAGGAATAGGACAGGCCTGTATGTAGCAGCTCTGCCAAGTACTCCAGGATGTTAGCAATATCTATGTTCACACATCTTTTCCTCTTCGGTACTCCAAATGACAAACCTTTTCCATTTTCCTGCATAGTTCCTTCTTGTTGAAGGTCTGCGGGCTTCAAGGATAATGTCTTTAACCCTTTGGGATAGGTCTGGGTTAGTTGCTGCTATGTGATGTTCCAGGCAGTCAGTTGCAAGGTTTTTAGGTTTGGATGCATGATGTTGTAGTTGTTCTGAGTTAACATCAAAGGCATCAGGGTATTGACCACATTCTCCCCCGAGACATGCTCCTCAGCAATGGGTACCAGTGTTGTCTTGGCCAATTCGGAGCTATCAGGATTATCCTTGGACGTTCCTCTTTGATTTTCAGTAGTACCTTGTGCATCAAGGGAAGAGGTGGAAATGCATATGCTGTCAGGCCTTTCCAACTGAAGGATAGAGAGTCCACCTTCCATGCAAGTGGGTGGTATGTCCTTGTGCAGAATTTTTGAGCTGGTGATTGAGTGGGGATGCGAATAGGTCTATTTGTGGCATTCCCCATTTCTTTGTGATGGCCTTGAAGATGTCCGGGTGTAGCATCCATTCGTGAGCATCCAAGGTGGTTCTGCTTAACATGTCTGCTAGGGTGTTCTCTTTTCCCGGCACAAATATTGCCTGTAACTGGATGTTGTAGCTCAGAGCCAGATTCCAAAGGTCCAGAGTCATTCTGCATAGGGGGTATGAATGAGTGCCTCCTGTTTGTTGATGTACCACATGACTGTGGTGTTGTCTGTCCTTATCATTAAATGGCCTTCTTTGAGGAATGGTCTGAATTTCTGGATTGCTAGTTTTACTGCCAGCATTTCTTTTTGGTTTATGTGCAGGTGCAGCTGGTCTTGAGTCCACAATCCTTGTATGCATTTGTCCAACATGTCCCCAGCCTAGGTCTGAGGCGTCCGTTGTGATGGTTTGGCTTGCTTGAAAGTTGTGGAAGGGTAAGCCTGGGTTTGACTGGCATGCTTGAGCCCACCATAGGAACTCCTGTTTTAGGCATGGGATTAGTGGGATTTCGGTTTCTAAGCTGTGCCTGTGTTGAGACCATAAATTCTTTAGGTACCACTGTAGCTTTCTCATATGCAGTCTGGCATGTGGGACCAAGATTATGCATGATGCCATGAAGCCCAAGGCCTGCAGAACTTTTCTTGCTGTTAGTTTGTTCTGCTTTGTTAATGCCAAGAAGTAAAGAGGGAGTTCTTTTGTTTTTCTGCAGTTAGGAATGCCATTTGTTTTACTGTGTCCAATTCCGCACCCAAGAATGTTCTTGTTTGGGATGGTATCAGCCTTGACTTTTGTAAATTGACTGTGTATCCCAGGGCTTGTAGTAAGCAAATGACCCTCTGTAAATCTGTTGTCAGCTTGCTTTTGTTGTCCGCTTGTAACAGGCAGTCGTCCAGGTATGGATAAATTTGGATTCCCTGTAGCCTGCAGTGAGCGATTACTGATGCCAGGCATTTTGTGAATACTCTGGGCGCAGTAGATAAGCCAAAGGGCAATTCTGAGAATTGATAATGCTCTGATCCTGCAAGAAATCTGAGGTATCTTCTGCAATTTGGTCGTATGGGGACGTGCAGGTATGCCTCCTTGAGATCTAGAGTTACCAGCCAACACTCCTTGCCCAGCATGGGAAGAAGTTGCTGTAGGGTCAGCATTTTGAATTTTGGGACAATGATGCATGTGTTTAAGACGACAGGTCGAGAATAGGTCTCCAACTTTTCTTTCTTGGTACTAGGAAGAGTCTGGAGTAGAATCCTTTGCCCTGTTCTGTTATTGGTACTCTTTCCACAGCTCTCATCTTTGCTAATCCTGCTATCTGCTGTAGAGCTTCTGTTTTTTGATTTGGAGGTAGGTTTGGCATTCCTCTTTTTACTGGTAAGGTGTGGAAGTGGAACCTGTAGCCTTGGTCTATGGTTTGCAAAATCCACTTGTCTTTTGTGATATAGTGCCAATTTTTCGAAAATAAGGCTAACTTTCCGCCTAAAGGTGCTGCTATTTGCTCCCTGGTAGGCGGTGTCAGAGCCAAGTCACTGTGATTGTCCTGTTGCAGTGGCAGTGGTTGTGTCTGTGCCTCGGTTATTGCCTTGCCACTGTCGTCCTCTGTAGGCACCTCCTCTGGATTGATTTCTGCCTCTAGAGCGTCTATTCCTGCCTCTTTGGGATTTTGAGGAGTCTGGAAAGGACCAATTTTTGGCAGGCCAGTTCCTGCTAAACCTTGGGGGCTGAACCTGTAAGAAATCTTTAACTGTTTGTACAGATTTTGCCTTCTCTTCCATTTTCTTCATTACTTGCTGAGCAGGTGTACCAAATAGACTGGCCTTATCCATAGGAGCATCTAACAGCTTTGCTTTTAACATGATCCGTAAGACCTGTTCTTTCAACCATGCATGCCTTCTTATCACTGTGCCAGTCATGGCTGATCTAAATGAAGCCTCCAGTGCATCATAGCCACATTTTAAAGAATGGTTACTAACCTGTTGGATGTTATTCACCATTTCTAATACATATTTCTTATCTAAGGAGTCATCAGAGGACAGCTTTTTAGTTAACTGATCAAGCATAAACTCTTGGTATTGGATCATATGAAACTGACAGTTTAAAGCTCTAGCTGAGAGAGTAGCAGAGGTGTAAACTTATTCCCCATCTCTAAGGACCTGGATTCCCTTTCAGAAGGAATAGGGTTTTTTGCTGAGGTCGAAACTACTGCCTTAGGCCCCTGGGATATAGTTTCAGGATCTGCAAGTGGGGCCTTGTATAGGTGGTGATGAGTGTCTGACACCCTGTAAAATCTATCTGGTTTGGCAGGGGCTGGACGTAAAGAATCAGGAGCAGTGCAAACATCATTAAATGCATCATCCACAACAGGCAGTACAGGAGGTATAGCTAAGGGCCTATGTTGTGGTAAGTGCAGAAAAGTCCTAAGTCTTTTTCTGGAATCTGAGAAATCTTGTCCCTGCCATTGGAATTGTTCTCTCATGGCATGTAAGGTTTCCCCAAAGGAAAATTCCTCAGGTGGAGAGGCAGCTGGAATGGATTCTTCAGCATCGGCGTCTTCATAAGTAGAAAAAGGAGCCTCTGGCTGGTCTGTAATGTCTGAGTCATCCGCAGAATCATCAGAGGACACTGGCTCGGGGGGCTCTGTTCTAGGTCTCTTTTCTGGGGGCTGAGAGGCCCTGTCTGGGTGAGATTGGGATCCCCTAATTAAGGATATTAAATCCTCTGCCAGAGTAAGCATTTGTGAACTAGAAGTGGGCCTGTGTGAGGGGGGCTTAACAGGCACTGATTTAACAGATTTGGCTGCTTTAGCCCTGGCAAAGGCCTTAATGGACATGGCTGCAGGAGGCCTAGCAGCACCACGTGCTGGGGTAGAGACATCCAAAGGGATGGTGTCTGATAAATCACTAGGAACCACAGTTGTAGGCAAAATTTCTGAGGCCGATTCAACTAAGGTAGCAGGAGCCTCAGTAGTAGTCATGGATTCGGCTGAAGATTGAGTTTTCGGTTTCGCCGAAACCGAGACACTCGCGGCTTGCTTAACCGTGGTTTCGGCCAAAACCGCAGACCGCGAGTGTCGGTCTTTTTCTTTGCGTTTTTTTAACAATTTGGGTAGTCGGAGTATCCGACGGCATAATGTACGCAAAATCTGAGCCGAAAAACTGTTCAGCAAACTCCGACCGACGCCTAAGCGTTCGTCGGTTGAAGGAAGCACAGGCCGAACAGGCTGCTACGTCGTGGTCTGGGCCTAAGCAAGACAGGCAGTAAGAGTGGAAATCTTTATGAGGTATTTGTTTCCCACAAGTTAAACAGTTATTGACTTTTTCTGACATCGGCTGAGGCAAGAAAGAGTCCCCAACGGGTACTTAGCTTTTAGAAGTCTTCAAGTAGTATTCGGTAGTAGTAATCTCTGGATCTGACCGACCGGCACTTGCGAACAGCTTCTGCTTCGGGCGCCACGCGGCAAGAAAGACTGAGGAAAATGGCGTCGGCTGATGCCTTTATACCCGAAGACCAGCAGAGATGACGTCGGGTGAAGTGCGACATCAGCCGAAGCCGGACCCAGACTTTGGAATCCGGCCGACCGAAGGGCTGCCTGACGACAGGACAACCCATTTGTTATGACTGCAGATGCATCCATGAAGGACATCAAAATGAATTTGTTGAGGTTAAGAAGAAGCTTCTGTATAAAGAAGGACTTCTCATTTTAAAATATGGAACCTTGGTCCTATGGGGATTAAAAAGATGTCCTTACCATAACGTTCCATCTGTGTTGTTGTTCTTCATTCATTCATGACAGATGGTTCTTTGTTCCGACCTTGGAACAGACTTGGCCGACAAAGCAAGCTCTCTCCAACCAAAAACTCTCAAGTTAGTTACCCATAGGGCCCCTCTCCTCATCTCCTCAGATCGAGTTTGCCTGTAAGGAAAAGAAAGCGGAGGCTTTGTCTGAGCAAATGCCCTATCATGTAACTAGGACCAAATCCGAACCTCCAGGAGTCTTTCGGGGGGGGGGGGGGTGTTAGGAGGATGGAATGTCATGAATGAATGATCAACAACATAGATGGAACGTTATAGTAAGAACATAACTTTTTTTATCTGATGTTAATCTTCATTCATTCATGACGGATGGGACAGAGTCCATAGCTACTTTATGTCCTGGGAGGCCCTATGAAAGGATATTCCTGTATTCCTGAGCACCAGTGAGCCAAAGAATGCTCTCCCCTGGAGACCAATTCCATTTTGTATTGAGTGATAAAGATATGAGAAGCCCAAGTGGCTTCTGTACAAATGTCACCCATGGAAGCTCAAGAATGAAAAGCTACTTAAGCAGCAACTGACCTGGTTGAATGCACCTTCATTTTCGTAGTTAAACTTATTTGGTTCTGTTGATAGGCAAAGGAGACACATTCACTGGTCAGATTTTCAAAAGGATTTAGTTCTATCCAAATAGAAGCTTAATAGTCTATGTACATCCAATAAATGCCAATATTCTCCTTTATTTGAGAAATTAGGGAAGAAAACTGGCAAGTCAATAAGGATTGGTTAATATTCAACTCAAACAATCTTGGGTAGAAAGGATGGGTTAGTTCAAAGTGACTCTCTCTTTGTGGAAAACAATGCAAGGGCGTTTTACGCACAAAGCCTGTAATTCTGATATTCTTCTTGCTGAGGTAATAGCTACCAACAACAAAGATTTCCAAGACAAAAATTGTGTGTCACAATTGGCTGCAGGCTCAAAGGGATGACGAGTCAAAGACTGTAGGACCAGAGTGAGATTCCAAGGTTCAATGGGCTCTCTGAAAGGCAGTCTTGTATGTAAAACACCTTTCAAGGTTTTACAGAGGTGATGAGATACCAGAGAGGAATCCTGGAAACCATCGTGAAAATTTGAGATAGCTGCTAACTGGACCCAGATCGTAGAAGCTGAAGCTCCTGAACGGAGTAGAAATGATAAATACTCTAAAACCGAACTGATCGGAGCTGAGAAGGGATCTACTCCTTTTTCATGAGACCAATACACAAATCTGTTCCATCTACTCTGATAAATCTTCCTGGTGGATGGTTTATGGGAAGCCATAAGTATTTTTCAAACAGGGGAAGAAAGGTTTTTTTGCCTGGCAATTACTGGAACTGTAAGCTGGCAGCTCAAGGATTGACAGGTTTGGATGGATCAACCCCCTGTGGGTATGACAGACGTCCTAAAGTTGGATCCAGAATCCATGGTTGGTGAACCAGGTGAGGCCAAGGGAAAGGGGAGCAGACATGCTGGGGCCAATAGGGTGCAATGAGTATTACTTTGCTTCTCAACTGAAGAGTCTTCTTTAGAAATTGTGGTATCAGAGGAAAGGCATACAGTAGTCCCGGGGGCCAACTGTGTACTACAGCATCCCTCACATCCCTCAGGAACTTCCCTGGGGGTCAGGGGAAAGTAGCTGGTACATTTGTAGTTGGTGGGGGATATGAACAGGTTGCAGCAAGGCTGGCCCCAGTGATGGAAGATCACACCGCTACCACTGGGCTGAGGGACCACTCGTGAGGCAGGAGAATACATCTGCTCAGTTTGCAATCATATTGGAATTCCCGGGAATGTGCACTGCTACTAGAAAGCAGTTGGAGGCTATCGCCCACTGCCAAATTCTCATGGCTGCCCGACACAACGGGTAGGATTTTGGTTCCCCTTGTCTGTTGATGTACCAGATGACCAACATATTGTCCGAATGTATAGCAACTGTCCCAAATGGGAGGACAGAGTGGAATGCTTGCAACGCCAGAAGCACCGCCCTCAGTTCTAGGACATCGATGTGCAATTTCTGGCTTCATGGTCCATCTTGAATAGTAATTCAAACTTGGACTGCTCCTAGTTTTAGGAAGTTCTTGACTTCTTTTTGGATCCCCTTGCCATTTCTTCTTAAACATCTGTTTATCTAAATTTAGTTGAGACTATTTACTATATTTTTTGCCAAAAATGGATGAGGAGCTAAAAAATTCCTTGGGCAATTTAGAAGAAGAGGGCAGAAAAGTCTTTGAGAGACTCACTGGATCATCTTGCCCCTTTCTTCACATTATTACCTCTGCAGCACAGAGTCCAAACACATCTCTATCCATGGGAGCATTTAAAATCTCATTTTTAACATCTGGGAGATTCTAAGAATGCAGCCATGCAAACCTGCTCAAAACAATAGCAGTGGCCATTGTCTTGGAAGTAGTATCAAAGTCATACGCACACTGCAAACAATAACCTGTGCAACAGGAGAAACCAAGTTATTTAAAGCAGATTTTTCAACAAAAAAACTGCAGACAAAAATGTCTTAGATTTTCACATAGTAAAAAACAAAGCTTAACATATGAATCTGACAATTCAAAATTCTGAAAATCAAAGTTGCAAAAGTGTACATTTTTGCCCATACCTATCAACAATTTCCCCATACTTATCAGGATTGAAATTAACTATTTAGCAGCAGTGGGATTAACTAAAGCTACAGCTGGTGGGTCAGGTTTGGGAATAATATATAAAATCTTAAAAGATTAAGGATCTTTATACACCCCTATTTGCCTTTTTAGGAGGCGCTGTTGACTATCAAAAAAACTGCAGGCAAGAACAATGCTGTCCAAACACGCACATCCTCTAAAGCGAAGAGAACAGGAAGAATGGGTGTAGGTGCTGAAAATCCCTCTGCAACAACTCAGTATCTTCTGAGAAACCTCAGTGTTCTCTTACTGAAAACAGTGGCAATATTCTGGCAACAGTCTCAGAGAAGGAGAAACTCCCACATGGAGAATCAGAAACTGAGCTGCTCTCAGAGTCTGAATCAGAAATCTTGGGGGGGGGTCCTGTATCTGTCTCTGCATCTTCCTGTTCAAATTCAGAATCCTAAATCTCGTCAAGAGAGGAATCTTTTTTTTTTTTTTTAAACCAGAAACTACTTTACAAGAAGGATCAATAGCCTGAATTAAACCATAAGCCAGACCCACTAACCTACCCTATTCAAAGAAATGTGATGAGGAGTAGATATGCGTTTGGTTTTTGGTTTCATTTTGACAGGAAAATGGGGCCAACCATATTAATAATAGCAGGAGCCGTTTCCCCAGGGATGGGTACAGCACTCTGATACAACAGGGAAACCTCCTGTTACCTCTCCCAGAGTTGACTAGAATGGCTCTCCCTTGACAGGACCCAACAGCCACAAGGATCCAGAGTGAAAAGTCAGTGGTGTGAGGTACAACAAATGGCCACAGCAGAATCACCCACCTGCACTGACAAACTGCTAGCCTGCTGTGACGACAAAGGCTGTTTGATTAACTTTTGACTGCGCATGTTACTGGCAGCAGAAGTGCTAGGATGGTGGTCAAATCTTTTGGAAGCTGGCCAGTGTGGGTGTGGTGAACACACATAGCTTAGGCTACTGAAACCATGACAATTCTGAACCTCTCTCTAATACAGTGCAAAGCTATGCGACCCTGCAACTTACCTTAATAATACCACCTAAGTGTGAAGGAAAATTTGAGCAGAGTGTTGAGGTAGTAAGAACCCAATCAAATGCCCTTCGATCATTTTCAGGGAAGCAGCCTGGGGGTGGGGGGGGACAAGACCACTAGTCCGCAAACCATATGCATGGCTAAAGAACAAAGTTTTGAAGACTTTAAAAATAAAGCCATTTCAACTGATGAAATTCAAAATAAGAAATGCAGTCTCAATATCTTTATGGCTCCCCTTACCAATACAGCCAAATCTGCTTGTGAAGCTCCTCCAATCATGTTTGGAACAAAGCTTTTGTGCCCTGGGGCATCTAGAATGGTGAAATGTTTTCTCTCCGTCTCAAAATATGCTCGACCCACTTCAACTGTTTTACCTTTGTCTCTTTCTTCTTGGTTTGTGTCCAGGGCCCACGATAGATACCTTCAAGAAACAGAAAAAGAATTAAATGTCTTTTACAATGCTTAGAATAAATAAATAAATAAAAAACACAAGTTGTGTAATATAAAGTGCACTAAACAAGGAAACACTAAGTTTATGTGGCATCAAAAACAGCTGTCAGGTTTTATCCAAAAACTTCATGTGGCTGTGAGGTCAACTGAGTCACAGACTCAAATGATTTCCTTCAATAACATCTGCTGACAAAATAAAATTACTTGAACATCAAATAAATGAAAATCTGAATCACTGCAGTATGGCTGCACGATGCATTTAACAGAACAGATGACTATATAATTTCACAGCCCACTGTGTGCGTGCAGTATTCTGTCTCCTCTTTCTCTGATCAAAATGTTGCACCCCGCAGGGCTGATACTGTCTAAATAAATGTTTGCATGAACAACCAGCCTTCCTCAAGGCCTGATAATACCACACCGGGAAGTCTACATTTTCAATGTGTGACAGAAATAAGAACCATCAAAGACTCCGATTATCTACAATTCTGACAAGTCACCGTCTCCCTCATCCATAGCTTCTAGTGGCACATTAAGCCCTCCTGTGGTTGAAAAAAGCAGCACAATATGGTCCAATCAACACGAGGCTCCATTAGGATATCCAGGTAACTAATTTTGTCTGTGGCCATCTATCGAGATGCACAGTGCTACAATTCCACAGTCATACTGCTGTTTCATCATTAGGACCCTTCTCTAAGCTACCATTTAATTTGTGTTGTGAAAGAAAATCTTACCTAGTCTGTCCTTAATTTTAATGAGTAACTCAAATCCTTCACACTGCTTCCTTCCATCACTATAAAGACCAGCTGTCTGAGAAACCGGCATCCACAGTCTTGTTACGCTACCAGCTCTTCCTGCCTACGTCCTCTCCATTTAGCGTGATTCTTTCACAGTACTCTAGCATTATCTTATGCAACCCACATCATGCACCAAACTTTTGGCTTTTTGGAAGAACCCAGTTCATCTCTGCTCAAATTCTTCACCCCTCCATTCTACATACCCTCTTCTACTTACCAACATGGCTAACTACACTTACCATTTTGTATTACTTACCACAACAGCAAACCTTAGAGAAAGATTCACATTAACGCTACATGACATCTATGTTATACACCGCCTTACCTGTCTCTTACAGACTGAAGTTTGAAAAAAAAAAAAAAACAAAATGGCTTCACTCATTGCCTTCATGGATCAACGAAGGTTGTTGTTGAAGAATATGCAAGATGACCCCCCACCCCCAAATACCCCAGGATGGAGCACGTTATCTCCAGTTGTTCCAAACAAAATTCACAAAGGTTGAATGAGGAAGATAAATATTCTTAGTTGGGTACAGTATAGGAAAGCATTTAACCTTACAAATGTTGAAAAAGTTACATGGTTAACTGCTGGAAGCTTCTGCATCCAATAAATAAGCAATTACAATGTTTACAAAAAATACAAAAATTAAACAAGCAACAGCAGAAAGAATTACTTAAAGTCATAATACAACAAATACTTAAAACATGGTGAAAGGACCTGAAGGGAAGATATGCAAAGGGGCATTCTTCAGATGCTGGAAGGCAATAAAATGACTGATATGGTAAGGAAGTACTGTCCATACTGAAAGTCAGAATAAACACACGTGTATGTATAAGCCCATATATTTATCTACATACCCATATAGTATATACACAGGTGTTGTCAAACATATAAACGCATAAACAGACCAAATAAACAAGGAAAAAAAAAAAGACATTTAGCTGCGCACACTATGATACAACCTTGGAGCATGCAACTACCAAAAACTGTGTTTTGCATGGGGCTTGCCCCTCCCTGCACCCCCACATTTCTGTTGATTACATAATCCAACCCCGAAATCCAACACTGGGAAAAGGCATATTCCCAAACCTTGGTATTACAACACTCGCGCCCAACTGTTGATCAGTTTTGCCAGTCAAACTCTGAACAAAACAGCAGTTGACTATGACAATTAAATGCATGCATACACACACATATTTACATACATGTACATACACACAGACATAAATCACATTTAACATACATATGAACAAATATGCATCTACTCCAATAAATCTTAAATAAAACTTCAAGAGTCATAGATAAAGAAAAATGAACTTGAAGCTATATCAATAAAGGAAGAAAATTCAGGAAAGTTAAGACTACAACAACCAGATAATATGCTTTTACTGTTTGTTAAATGAAAACAATTAACTAGATCTAGGCACTTGTAAATTTCTGAAAATATATGAAACCTTACAACTGTTAGGAACACCAAGCCAGTCAAATGAATCAGTGTATGAATAAAAAAACTTTGAACTGTGTAATGACCATGTATGACAAGGATGATTTGTGAGAAAAAGATTTTAATAAATATACTAATAATGCGAACATATTTTATGAAAGTACAACACAGGGAAATAAAAGGTTTCTGCTAAACACAAACCATCCACTTGATCTAATACTCTGTTGTATTGTACAACTGAAGGTCCATCATAAATGTAAAGAGCAATGTAGTCAAACATGATATCATCAAGGTTTTGAACAGCCACATAATCATAAAATCATGACAAACCTTCCTGAAAACAGTCACTTAGAGAAGGAAGATGCCTCCTAAAAAGATATATACAGTTAGAGCACGTATTTCTTTAAAATCTACTGTTAAGATACAAATACTTACATATAAACACCATTTCTTTCTTCAGTATGAATGGTTGAGCCAAAGTAATCAAGTCTGAGTACAAGCTCAGTTTGAGCTGGGCTCACAGTCCAGCAAGTTAACAACCTGGTAAAACAGCATGCCTCCTATTAACCTGGTGAACTTGGGCATCCTGAGACAGTGTACCAACTGCCTCATGTACACTGACAACCCTCTCCTCTTCCCTCCCAACACTCAGACTTGCGAGAGAAGCACTTGTATATCCAAACTGAAAGCCACACACTCTCCAGCCTAGACCAGAAGAGCTGGTCAAGAGGAGATGGTCAACATTTGCACCACACCACATGGAACACACAGCCCTCCAGAACACACACCAGCACTGCCTTCACATAAAAACACAAACCACACCCACCCATCTTCGCGGAGGCTCTCAATAAAAATGTACCCAAACAGCAGAGACCTCCAATGCAGAAATGCACTAACCACCACGACACAACACTAATCACGAGATACATAACTCTCCTAAACAAAGTGCCACTCAACTAAAGCCCCCCAAGGCAAAACAGCATGCCCAACACACTACTCATAGGTGACTCGATAGTGACTCACACTGATGTCCTACTCACTAGGTTGAATAAGGAGAAGGTAACAGATGCCTGTCAGGTGCCAGGATCCACCACAAAATGCACTCACTCAGGTCCCTCAACAACAGGTACAAATATCACTCTGTCTGTCATTGCACATGTGGGTGTGAATGACCCGAGATATACCTCCCTGGACTACATGAAAAGAAGAAACATGGAGGAGCTCTGATTATCTAGCCCAGGCGGGTATGACCCTAGCCCTGAGCAGCATCCTACCATCACCCAGAATGATACCACAGTACAAGCAGAAAATTATTGATTTCAACAACTTGCTAAGTTTCTGGTGTCATTCTAAGGGGATCCTGTATCTGTCTGCCTGGGATGACATGACTGACAGACCTCGATGCTTTGCCAGAGATGGCCTGCATCTGTCACCCCTGGGCTTCCAGATACTGGCCAAGGCTCTTGCCACCCCTATAGGGCCTTTTTTAGGCAGTGTTCCAAACACCGAATTATCATCGTAACAGCTACAAACAAATGCAATCTGAGAGTCATGTTGCTCAATGCTAGAAGTCTAAATCTCAAAATGCACTCACTCGAAGCATTCTTTAAAATGCAGAACATTGACGTTTGTGCCGTAACAAAGACCTGGTTCAAGGCAGCAGAAAGCACTCCTGCACTACCACGCTATAACTCATTCTACACCTTTAGACTCCAGAACTTAGACCGAAATGCCAAAGGAAGTGGTGTTTCCATATTCAAAAAGGATGCGCACACCTCCAGACTAGTAGCCCAACATAACTCATCTGAGATACTTCAGGTGCAGCTAACATTGGGTAAGACAGCAATTCAAGTTGTTGCCTGCTATAGGTCCCCAACCATGTCCCAAGACTCACACTCCACGTTCCTAAGCACCCAGGAGAATATTAGGGTCCAACCTAACACTCATACTGGGCAACTTCAACTACCCCTCCATTAACTGGGAAAACTACTCATGTACCAATACACTTGCCCGTTTCCTGGAATTCATCAATTCCAAAGCCCCGGACCAGCTCGTTCTTATCCCCACTAGCAGTACCAACTTCCTTGACCTGGTCATTACTAACACGGGCGACCGTTGCTCTACACCAACAGTCAACTGCTCTCTGGTTAGATCCAACCACAAACTAGTCACCTTGAAAATCCACATCCCTCCCACCCCCTCATCCCCCCTGCAAAGATAACCACCATGAAAAACTTATCCAAAGCTAACTTTGGGCTAATAAAACAGAGATGGCTAACTTTACAGCACCCATGCAAATGGAGATCACAAATGCATGGATCTCGCCATACCCAAAAGAACCAAGAAGTTCTCCTCCAAAAAAAGGAAGCCAATCTTGTGGTCCCCTGCCATAAACAAACTCTACAACAGGAGGAAACTGATGCGGAATACGGTTAAGTCCCAAGACTGGAAAAACTCCCTTATCAACCTCAACAAAAAGTTGAGACCCCTCATCAAATCCTCTAAAGCTAGCTATTTAAATAGAATTGCAGCAGACAGTAAAGAAAACCACAAGGCTTTCTACAGTTAAGTAAAGAATCTCCATGGCAATACCATTTACTCTGAGCTACTGCCCAACGGTACCTCCTACACCGAGCCAACAGATATTGCCAATATACTGGCCGACAGGCTGAGTGCCAACTTTACCACCCCCCCCCCCAAGGGACCAGTCACAATACCAGTAGATTGCCAGGCACCCAGTATTACTGCTGCACAGGTTAAAACAGCACTGTCCAAGGCCAAGAATACAGCTTCTATCAGACCTGACAATATCCCTGGCTGTGTTCTACATGAACTAGAGAATGAACTGGCATCTCACCTGTGTGCCCTGTTCAATCACAGCCTAACTTCAGGCTTTGTCCCTACCAAATGGCACACTGCTACAGTCATCCCTCTCTACAAAGGAGGAGCGACTACAGACCCTGGAAACCATCGCCCCATTAGCCTGACGAGTCTGATATGCAAAGCTATGGAATGCATCATCATGGACCTTAATAAACAAGGATATAGGGAAGCTCCAAACTCTGGATCCCACACAGTTTGGTTTTGTGAAGGGTAGATCATGCCTGCTCAACTTGATTTCTTTGAGTCAGTCACCAGAGCTGTGGATGAAGGCAAGGTGGTTCATACAGCCTACCTTGATCTGGCCAGGCCTTAGACACCATTCCCCACTCGGGAATCACAGAAAAACTCACTAAGTTAAGCATCCACTCCTATATCACTAGGTGGGTTGCAAACTGGCTCACAGGTAGAACACACAGTGTGAAAGTAGCTGACTCCATGTCAGACTGCCGACCAGTCATGAGTGGACTCCCACAGGGTTCGGTCCTGGGTCCTCTCCTGTTTGGTATCTACTTCTCTGAAGTCCAGGCCAACACAAAGGGACTCTGGCTGACAAAATTTGCAGACAATTTCAAGTTGGGAACTATTAACTCCCAGAGTGATGAAAAAAACACCCTTGCAGGTTCAGCGCCTCCCAGAGTAATGTTGACATCCTACAGAAAGGCCTCAGTGAGACCAACGACTGGTGTCAGAACCATAGCCTTAAGCTCAATGCCAAAAAATGTGTCGTCATTCCCTTTGGGAAAAACTCAGTTCCCATAAATGACCACATCGATGGTAGTCCAATGAAAACAGAAGGTGTTATAAGAGATCTGGGAACACAGGTTGACAGCAACCTCTCTTTTGACCACCACATTTCCACTGTAGTCAGAAAGTCCTTCTTATGTGGCACATCTCATTACTAAGGGTTTTGCAGCTAGGAAGAAAGAGGTCATTGTCTCCCTCTACTCTTCCCTCATTAGGTCAATTATGGAGTACAATGCCCCATTTGGCATGTACCTCACTAGACACCTGCAACAACTGGAGAAGCCGCAAAAGTACCTCACAAAGAGGATCCTAGTACTTAAACATTTGTCCTATATAGACAGACTAAAAAAACTCAACTATTCTCTCTCATATCGCCTACTTAGAGGCAATCTCTGCTCGACTTACAATGCCATGTCTGACCCAGCTCCATTAGAAATGCTACATCTAAAGAAATCCCAATCCCTCTGCACCACACGCTCTAGAGACCTCAACCTCATTACCACAATCAATAGAACATGCTGGAGGGACATGTTCATAACCCAGAGACTGCCCATGCTATGGAATAGACCTCCCATACATGTCAAGCAGAGCCCCTCACTGGCCCTCTTCAAGAGAAATCTTGATGAGTGGATGGGAAACAGAAAATTCACCCCAGGGATCACTCCAGTGGCTTTACTCGACAGAGGCACTGGGAACTAAGGTCTGGTGGCATGATGCCAGGGTAATCCTATGGGCTGGGCTTGTAAAGGCCCCAGGGCCATCAGCCTAGTACACACCTAAGAACCTTATCCTGTTGCTCAGTAGTAATATGGTCACAAGTCCATGCCCTCTAAGCACCACACTGCCTTCCCACTAATATCTAGTCATTTGAATAGCGATTACAGAACCAACAGGCAGTCTCAAGGACTGTTTTCTCTTCCAGGTATGGATTTTTTTTTCTTAATTTTGTCATTAAATCAGAGGGAAATGTGTGGGGAATAATAACTGTACAATGCCCAAAGCACAAATAACTCCTCATTCTTTATAGCAGCAAGTAAAAAAAATATTTCTGTGGCTGTTTTTCTACACCACTTTTGGCTATTACAGATTGTAGGCAATTGAGGGGGCTAGGGACTGAGGCACAGTACATTAAAAAAGAGTAACTATATCATCTAACCTGCAGAGGAACAGTTTATGTTTCTATGAAAGCAAGGTGAAAAACACTACTAATGCCACTTCACTTTTCACCTTCTTCGTAAGTATGTATCAGAAATCTGCAGAGGTATTTGTTAGCTGTCTTTTTGGGGAAGGAGGATATGAATGAAAGCAGAGGGAGATTACATGTATGTAAAGCAAATCACTAATACAGCTAGCTTGGAGGAGGACATGTATGTGCGTCTGACAGCAACAGACTGAAATAAATTACTGTGGGCATTGTTTCTTTTATTTCCAAACACTTAAGCAGCACAGGTGTATGCAGAATGTGGCTATCTTTCAGGGGAAGGGGTGAAAAGGCATTTTGTATTTGAAAGTATATGGCAGTTACAGGATAACAGTTGTGAATAAAAATGGATATAGCTTGTTGGGCGGCTAGTGTATGTCTAACAGCAACAAGCTGAAATATGTTACTGGGGCGGTTACGTTTATTTCCTTACCAGTGACACAACAAAAATGTACAACATGCAGTTATGTTCTGATGGCAGACAATGTATGAAAGCAAAGGACAGTTATGGGACTATTTCTGAATTACTTTTATGATCTGGAGAGATGAGCAGCATTTGTCTAACATTGACATATCATCACAGAAAAAAGTGGATATGTCTCAGGAGGACACATTCCCACTGGGACAGTATGTATGTATGTTTTTGTTACCAAAGTATCCCTGCTTTTCTAACTGCAAACTGTCCTAGATGAACAGAGACTCGTATATACAGCTAACAAATCCAGCATTTAGGATTTTCATAGGTAGACACTAGGTTATCAGCCCTGAGTCCTACATAAGCCTAATGAAAAAAGTTGCCTGTCTTTCGCCAGCCAAGAAAGTTATTTTACTGTCCCCATGTCTAGCAGAGCCACAGAAGAGATCCCCGGGGTGAATTTCCTATTTCCCATCCAACTGTCGAGATTTTTCTTAAAGAGGGCTAATGAGGAGCTTTGCTTGACATGAATGGGTAGTCTGTTCCAGAGCATGAGAAGTCTCTGGGACAGGAATCTATCCCTCCAGCAAGTTCTCTTTACTGTGGTAGCAAGGTTTAGGTCCCTGAAGCGTGTGGCTCGGAGGGATTGGGGTTTCTTTAAGTGTAGCGTGTCCAACAGACCTGGGTTTGACATGACTCTGTATGTTAGGCAGAGGTCGCCTCTGAATAGGTGATGTGACGGAGTAGAGCTGGAGTTTTTGAGATCGTCTGCGTATGGCATCTGTTTGAGGCCAGTAATCCTCTTAGGGAGGCATTTCTGTGGCCTTTCTAGTTGTAGATGTCTTGTGAAGTACATGCCAAACAGGGCATTGTACTCTATAATGGGTCGGATGAGAAGAGAGGAACAATGACCTTTTTTTCTGGAGGTGAACCCCTTTGTGATGATGTGTGCAATGAAGAAGGATTTCCTGACTACTGTGGCGATGTGATTATCAAAGGAGAGACTCCTGTCCACCTGTATCCCAAGGTCTCTTATCACACTTTCGGTGTTTAGGAGGCTACCGCCTCTATGTGGTAGTTCATGGGTACAGTGCTTTTCCCAAAGGGGATGGCAATGCACTGCTTGGTATTGAGCTTGAGGCCATACCCTTTGACACTAAACATCAGTCTCAGTGAGGCCCCTTTGTAGAATGTCCACATCGTTAGGCAATTCTATTATGGCACCTAGTTTGCAGTCATCTGCGAACTTCATTAGCCAAAGACCTGCTGTATTAGCCTGGACTTCTGAGAAGTAGATGCCAAACAGGAGGGGACCAAGGACTGAGCCCTGTGGTACTCTACTTGTCACTGGTCTGAAGTTGGATTTGGAGTTGGCTACTTTCACTGTGTGGGTTCTGTCAGTAAGCCAGTTGGCCACCCATCTTGTGACATAGGGATTTATGCCCAGTCTACTGAGTTTATCTATAACTCCAGAGTGGGGGATGGTGTTGAAGCCTTGGCAAGGTCAAAATAGGCTGTGTGCACCACCTTACCTTCGTCCATGGCTCTGGTGACTGCTTTAAAGAATACGACAAAATGACCAACTTCATGGGAAGCATGTGAAGATGTGCCATTGTCCAAGCATGTGGCATCCTCCCAAATGACAATGCCAGAGGCCTCAAACTATTTTGTGGCATGTCAAAGTCGGGGGCTGTGAACACACCTCAACAGACCTGAAGCCCTTGAAACTAGAGAGACCTCCAGCTTCCATCTCTATACCATTCATCTCTTATCCTTCTCACAAGGACACTTTTCCCTGTTTCTTTTGAGAGTCATTTGCTGTAGGTTTGACAAATGCCACAGCAGCTTCGGTCAAGAAGCACAGCCTTTGCTAGTTCAAACAGTTGTGTACAAGTTTTAACTCTGCTCAACAGTCTTCGGGTTAAAATGTGCACCACAAGGGGCAGTTGTGGATGTCTTGCTTAGGCCCCCAAGCAAAACAGATATTGGGTGTGGAAGCCATTATATAGGCTCTGTAATATACATGAAACATACAAACTAACTTCTGACATCTATAACTTACACCTGAAAAGCTACTACAAACATGAATGTGAGCAGTATGATCAAAGGGATGAGAGATTCTCCAGTTGGATAATTACTAGAAACTCTCCATAAGCCAAGATAGAGCAAGTGATCAACAATGCTAGCATAATATGCACTGATATTTACCTATACTATGGCAAGACACAAATGAAGATAGTGTGGGCAGATGTAGAACAGTTGTGTAAAATCTTATCACAACTGTGTATGTCCTTCTATATGTTGCAGTATTCATAACATGAGGGAGTCTACCACAGGCTGTCCCGAACATCCGTCCGGTATACAAAAGTCTAAAGATACTGTCAGGGACGTTTGACGTTGCCCATAGGTCCCCACCCAATGTCAAGAATAAAGCAGACACTGGCACGTACCATCCTCAAAACTGAATGCCTCACGAAGAATACCAGCCTGAGATTAATTGAGATATACACACATCCAGAAATCAAACAAGCATCAGGGGAAGGAGGGAGGGATAGAATACTGCAACATATGGAAGAGAAGAACATCTATGGTTATGGTAAGATTTTTACTTTAACTATTCTATGTTCTTCTATTCAAATGCTGCAGTATTCATAACATGAGAAAAAATATCACAGCTCATACAGAGAAAAGAGTCAGAGCAGGGGCAGTAGCACACTCTACAAACACCTGAAGAATAGCCCTGGCAAAACCAGCTCTAGATCTAGAAATACCATCCAACTTGTAATGTTTTGTAAAGATATGAACAGACCACCAAGTAGCTGCTTCCAAGATAAAGGAAATATACAGACCCTTGAAAAACAGCACCTGAAGACACAGCTCTAGTAGAATGAGCCTTAACTGGAAATGCAAGTTTTTTTCCCCATGAAACACAACAAATAGAAATAGACTCAGGAGATCCAAGTGGATACTGTCTGCTTGGAAACAGGCTTGCCCAGAGCCCTGGGATGATGAGAAATGAAGAGACCATCAGATTTTCTGATAGACTTGGTTTTATCTAAATAAAATCTGAGTTTTCTATGCATATCCAAGGTGTGTAAAATCCTCTCGCTAGAAGATTGTGGAGAGGGAAAGAAAGTAGGCAAATTAATGGTTTGGTAAAGTGGCAACTCATTCACCACCTTGGGCATAAAGAATGGATTGGTATGTAGAGAAACCCTATCCGTATGGAAAACAGTAAAGGGAGAGGAAGCCATAAGGGCCTGAAGTTCTGAAACCCTTCTGGCTGAAGTGATAGGCTAAAAGAAGTACCGTCTTCCAAGTGCAATGCTGGAGAATAGAAGAAACTGCTGGCTCAATGGGAGGTAACACAAGTTTTTCTAAGAAATAATTTACGATCCCAAGGAGAAGGAACTGGCTTCCTTGGTGGTCTGATATGAAGGACACCTTTTGAGAAAAGCATGACTTCCAATCTTGAAGCCAAAGGAGGGGCCATAGGCAGACAAAACGAAAAGTACAGTTTTGTACCTACCATAAATGTAGATGTTCGAAGATCCACATTGCTGCAGTCCTTACATAAGGGTAGTCCGCTGTCCTCATTTGGCCCGAATACCAAAGTATTAGGCTGACGTTGGTCAAGGCGCTTAAAACTGACATCAGGACGTCAGGGTACAAAAGCGGATGACCGACGTCATATCCTCAGTCTTTTCTTGCCCCAGATGTCAGAAGGCCCTAAAAAGAAAGGCCAAAGCCAAAAAACAGCAAAAAACAACCAACCACCCCTGCACTAACCATATTTACAACCCAAACCACACAACCACCTCTAACTACAGAGGGGAAGGAAGGAGGGTAAATTGGACTGCAGCAATGTGGATCTTTGAACATCTACATTTATGGTAGGTACAAAACTGTACTATGTTCTTCATCTCACATTGCTGCAGTCCTTACATATGGGTAGAATCCCAAAGCAGAGGTAAGGGAGGATGGCAAAACTATAAAGCATTAGGAGCTGCCAAAATGCCCTGTAAAATTGCAGTGGCAAATCCAGCCCTAGATTTAGAGTAAAGTGGAAGGTGGTAATGCTTAGAGAAAGTATGCACTGAACTCCAAGTAGCTGCCTCCAAAATATCTTTAGTAGCCAC
The DNA here is from genome assembly GCF_019279795.1 of Protopterus annectens. NCBI lineage: Eukaryota > Metazoa > Chordata > Ceratodontiformes > Protopteridae > Protopterus > Protopterus annectens. The sequence continues at coordinate 152,068,555 of NC_056746.1, forward strand.
CCCCCTTAAAAAAGCTGTAGAAGTGGCAGTAGCCCTAGTGGAATGAGGCCTAATCCCAGCTGGAATCTCCTTACCATGATGGGAACAGAAAGCAATACAAAAACCAATCCACTTAGAAATAGTTTGTTTTGAAACAGGTTTGCCCTGAGAACCCAAAGCAAATGAAACAAACAACTGCTGAGACTGCCTGAACCCTTTAGTTCTGCTCAAATAATATCGCAACTGTCTGTGTATATCCAAAGTGTGCAAAATCTTCTCCCCTTTATTTTGGGGGTTTGCATAAAAAGTAGGCAAATGAATAGTTTGGTTTAAAGCCACACTAGAAACTACTTTAGGCATAAAGGAAGGGTTAGTAGGCAAAGACACCCTATCCTTGTGGAAAATTAAGAAAGGCTCAACCGCCATAAGGGCCTGTAATTCAGAAACCCTTCTCGCAGAGGTAATGGCCAACAAAAAGCAGTCTTCCATGATAAATATTTCAATTGCAGTAGCTGCAGGCTCAAAAGGTTGTAGAGTGAGTTTCTCTAAAACAAAATTGAGATCCCAAGCAGGAGTAGGAGCTCTACGTGGGGTCTTATATTCTTTGCCCCTCTAAGGAATTGCTTAAACAAAGGATGAGAAAATAAAGGTGGGTCACAGTCATAGTGAGCAGAAATTGCTGCAGCATGAACCTTTATAGAGGAGAAGGACAAACCTTTGTCCAATAACTCAGTAAGGTATTGAAGAGCAACACTTAAATTAGGTTTAAAAACATCAAAGTCCTTTGCTGTACTCCAAATTAAAAATCTCCTCCATTTATCTGCGTAAACTTTCCTTGTACTAGGCCTTCTGGCCTCCAAAATAACATTCAAAACTTGTTGTGGAAGCTGAGACCCTCCAGGGTTTAAAACAGAATATGCCAGGCTGTTAGATGCACAGAGTGAAGTTTGACATGGAGTAAATGACTGTTCTCCTGAGACAGCAGGTGTGGAATGGAAGGCAAAGGCCATGGAGGCTCCCGTACCAGACTTCTCAGTAATGGGTACCAGTGCTGTCGAGGCCAATCCGGAGCTATCAAAATCATGGTTGGCTTGTCCTGTCTGACCTTCAGGAGTACCTTTGGGAGGCGAGGCAGTGGTGGAAAGGCATACACGTGAAGATTGCTCCAATTGAATGAGAGAGCATCCACTTTCCAAGCTGTGGGATGAAACCTTTTTGTGCAAAACTTTGGCAGCTGGTAATTTAGTGGAGAAGCGAACAGATCTATGTCTGGAGTTCCCCATAGCACTGTCAATTTTTGAAATACATGAGGATCCAATTTCCACTCGTGGGGATCCATAATTTGTCTGCTCAACACATCTGCTAAGGAGTTCTGTGTTCCTGGCAGAAACCTTGCCTGAAGATTTAGCTGTAAACTGAGAGCAGTCTCCCACAAAATCATTGCTTGTCTGCATAGAGGGTATGAATGTGTCCCCCTTGCTTGTTGATGTACCACATGACAGTTGTGTTGTCTGTTTGAATCAACACCTGCCCTGGAAGAAGTAAATCCTTGAAAGCTATCAATGCAAATTGGACTGCTAACATCTCCTTCAAGTTGATATGTAAATGTTGAAGTCTGGCAGGTCACGTGTCTTGTACCCATTTTCCATTTAGATGAGCTCCCCAAGCTTTGTCTGAGGCATCTGTCGTTAGAATCTGACTCGCCTCTGGTCGGGTCACAGAGAGTCCCTTGTTTAGGTGACATTCCTGAGCCCACCACAAAAATTCCTTTTGAATGCAAGGTATTATCTGAATGACAGTGGCCATATCTTGGCAGTGTTGCGTCCATACATTTTTGAGATACCATTGTAGCTTCCTCATATGCAGCTTGGCATTGGGAAGTACCAGAATACAAGATGCCATGAACCCCAAGGCTTGAAGGACTGTCCTTGCAGTCAGCCTGGACTGACGAGACAATTGATGGAAGTAAAGAGAAAGATTCTTTTGTTTGTCCGGGGTCAAAAAGGCCATCTGGGATGCTGTATTCAGTCTCACACCCAGAAAGCACATGTCCTGAGAGGGTACTAGACTGGACTTTATTTCGTTCACAGAATACCCTAGGCATCTTAACACTGCCATCACATACTGTAAATGATGAAGAAGTTCGTCCTTTCCTTGAGCCAGAATCAGGCAATCGTCCAAATAAGGATAGATTTGTATTCCTCTTAGCCTGAAGAAAGCTACCACTGGAGCCAGAACCTTTGTGAACACTCTGGGCGCAGTAGATAAGCCAAAGGGCAATGCAGAGAACTGATAATGAAAAGTCCCAGCCCGAAAACGCAGATACTTCCTGCAACTGGGCCTGATAGGAACATGAAGATAAGCCTCCTTGAGATCCAGAGTCACCATCCAGTGATCTTTGCCCAGCAGAGGTAAAAGCTGTTGTAACGTCAACATTTTGAACTTGGGAATGTCCAGATATGTGTTGAGGATAGATAAATCCAAAATTGGTCTCCACGTGTTCCCTTTCTTTGGTACTAGAAACAGGCGAGAATAAAATCCTAGGCCCACTTCTGGCAGAGGGACCGGTTGTATAGCTCCTATTTGAAGTAGTAGAGAAATCTGTTTGTGAGCCTCTAGTCTTTGCTGAGGAGGAACGTCTGGCATGCCTTTGAAAGGAGGTAAGGTATGGAAATAAAACTTGTAACCTTGGTGTATGATATCCAATACCCATTTGTCTTGGGTAATTAAAATCCAATTTTCCTTGAAGAGTGCCAACCGTCCTCCCAAAGGTGCTGCCAGGCAAGAAGGATCCGGCAGCTGAAACAGTAGGTCATTGGGCCTGTTTACGAAAGGACTGGCCCCTGCCCTCACTCGAAGACTGTGCAGGTGAACTCCATGTTCTAGGTCTGAAGGAACTCTGAGCTCTGCCCCTACCACGTCTAGATCTACCCCTAGACTGAGAATCAGAAGAAGGATACGTCCACCCCTTAGCAGGCCAATTTCTACTAAACTTTGGAGGCTGAACTTGCAAAAAATCTTTAACAGTCTGCATAGACTTAGCCTTGTCTTCCAATTTCTTCAAGACTGACTCCACAGGTGGACCAAACAACACTTCAGACTGCAAAGGAGCATCCAAAATCCTTGTCTTAACATGGTCAGATAAATTCTGATCCTTAAGCCAGGCGTGCCTGCGAAGAACTGAACCAGTGGCAGCCACCCTAGAAGAGGCCTGCAAAGCATCAAAACCACACTGTAAAGAATGCTTACCCACCTGTTCAGAGACATGCACCAAATCTTGTAATTCTTTACAGTCAATGCCTTCTGCCAGAGCATCCACCTTAGATTTCAATTGAGAAAGAAGAAAATTTTGATATTTCAACATATGAAACTGGCAATTCAAAGCCCTCATTGCTAAGGTAGAAGATGTATAGACCTTCTTTCCCCATCTATCCAAAGCTCTGGCCTCTTTATCTAGAGGAACCGGATTCTTTATAACAGAGGCCTTGACACCCTTAGGTCCCTGACTAATAGTTTCTGGGTCCGCCCTAGGACTCTTATAGAGATATTTATGAGCCTCAGGCACCCTGTAATACCTATCCGGTTTAACAGGCGCAGGAGGCAGAGAATCAGGATTAAGTGAAGCCTCTGAAAATACATCTTGCACAACATCCAGAACAGGGGGTATAGCTAAGGGCCTATGTTGAGGTAAAAGCAAAAATTCCCTAAGCCTTTTCCGTGAATCAGAGAAGTCCTGACCTTCCCACTTAAAATGTTCCCTCATAGAATGAAGAGTCTCTGAAAAAGAAAAATCCTCTGGAGGAGAAGCAGAAGGAGTGGAATCTTCTGCATCAGAATCAGAATAAGGAGTGTACTCCTGCAAGTCTTCAGCCGAAGACTCAAACATCCGAAGCCTGTTCAAAACTTTCCAACTCTGCCTCCACCCTAGGCCTCTTATCAGGAGGGGGCAAAGAACCTCTAATCAGAGTAATCAAATCTTCTGCCATTTTAAGCATGTGCTTCTTAGGCACAGACCCTGCTGAACTAGGATTGACACCAACAGAAGCTAAACCTGGCCTGCCTCTGGAAGAAGCCTTGGAAACAGAAGGAGAGGGTCTAACCACCCTGGGAAGGGAGGGGAGTACAGAAACCTGAGAAGCCCCTTCAGCCTGACCTGCCTCGTGAGAGGCCACATCCTGCAAAATCAAAGTCTCCCCGAGACTCCAGAGAAGCCTCCATCGGAACCACCGGTTCCACTGAAGCCTCTAAAGAACCGGGGTCCGGAACGGACGACTCATCTTGCCTGGGTTTAACCGCTTTGTCTTTGCGCTTCTTCGAGGAAGCGGGCGTCGGAGTATCCAACGGCATATTATAATTGCACCGCTTACCGAAGACCAGCCTAGCACAATCTAACCTTCGCTTAATAGTGCGCCATTGAACCTAGCACAAAAGCGACACCCAACTACGTCGTGCTCAGGCCCCAAACAAGGAATGCACAAAGAATGATAATCCCTATGCGGTATCTGTTTCCCACAAGAAATACAATTATTCACTTTTTCTGACATCCGGTAATACACTGAGGCAAGAAAAAACCAAAATATTCCCCAACGGGGTACTTAGCCAACTTGGATTCGGTCTGAAACTCCGAACTCGAAAAATTTCAGAACGCCGAACGGCACTTGCAACGCTGCTTCTGCATCGGGCCATGCGGCAAAAGACTGAGGATATGGCGTCGGTCATCCGCTTTGTACCCTGACATCCTGATGTCAGTTTTAAGCGCCTTGACCGGCGTCAGCCTAATACTTTGGTATTCGGGCCGACCGAGGACAGCGGACTACCCATATGTAAGGACTGCAGCAATGTGAGATGAAGAAAGTACAGTTTTGTACCTACCATAAATGTAGATGTCCGAATTGGACAGCATCTGCAGTCATAACAACTGGGTTGTCCTGTCGTCAGGCAGCCCTTCAGTCGGCCGGATTCCAAAGTCCGGTCCGCTTCGCTGATGTCGCACTTCACCCGACGTCATCTCTGTTGGCCTTCGGATATATAAGCATCAGCCGACGCCATTTTCTTCAGTGTTTCTTGCCCCAGATGCCAGAAGCCCTCTAGAAGGCTAAAAATTTTGGATAGATGCCAATGTTTCCAAAAGATAGAGGTAAACACAAAAATAAGCATGTATGTACATAAATACAAACAAATACACCATGAAAGAAGTCCCCACTAGCTAGCTATTAGAAGGGTAAACACCCTAGGAGTACCACAGAGGGAAGGAGGGAGGTAATCCTGACTGCAGATGCTATCCAATTCGGACATCTACATTTATGGTAGGTACAAAACTGTACTATGTCCTTCATGGATGCATCTGCAGTCATAACAACTGGGTAGAATACCATAGCCAACTAGGGAGGAGGATAAAGGTAGATTATGGTGTGTTTAGGATCCCTTGCAGTACAGCAGTGGCAAACCCTGCTCGGGATCTGGAATATAGAGGTAAATTATAATGCTTGGCAAATGTATGCACGGAGGTCCAAGTAGCCGCCTCAATAATGTCTTTGGCAGCCACTCCTCGTAAGAAGGCTGTGGTAGTGGCTGTTGCCCTTGTAGAATGAGGTCTTATGTTCTGTGGAATTTGCTTTCCATGGAAGGAGTAACAGAATCGTATGCAATTTCCTATCCATTTGGAGATTGTCTGTTTGGAAATAGCTTTTCCTTCCCTTCCTGTTGCATAGGCTACGAAAAGTTGGTCAGTCTTTCTGCTATTTTCTCTTCTGTCCAAGTAGTAGCGTAGCTGTCTATGTACATCCAAGGTATGCAGTGTTCTTTCCCCTCTGTTTTGTGGGTTGGGAAAGAAGGTAGGTAGGTGGATTGCCTGGTTTAAGGACACTGTGGATACCACCTTAGGCATAAATGTAGGATTAGTCCTCATGGACACTCTATCTTGGTGGAAGATTAGAAAGGGTTGCACTGCCATTAAGGCCTGTAGTTCTGAAACCCTCCTTGCTGAAGTAATTGCCAGTAGGAAAGCAGTTTTCCATGACAGGTGTTGCAGGTCTGCTGTTGCTGCTGGTTCAAAAGGTGATAGAGTCAATTTTTCTAGCACAAAGTTCAAGTCCCAGGCTGGTAATGGTGGTTTCCTTGGAGGTTTTACATTCTTGATTCCTCTGAGGAACTGCCTGAGCAAAGGGTGTGAAAAAACAGGTGGATCAAAGCTGTATTCTGCTGAAATAGCTGATGCATGAATCTTGATGGAGGAATAGGACAGGCCTGAATGAAGTAGTTCGGCCAGATACTCCAGAATGTTGGGCATATCTATGTTTGATACATCTTTACCTCTTTCTGAGCTCCAAATGACAAACCTTTTCCATTTCCCAGCATAGTCTCTTCTTCTTGAAGGTCTGCGTGCTTCAAGAATAATGTCTTTAACTCTTTGTGAAAGCTGTGGATTAGCAGCTGCTATGTGATGTTCCATGCAGTCAGTTGCAACGTTTTTAGGTTTGGATGCATGGTGCTGTAGTTGTTCTGAGTTAGCATCAAAGGCATCAGGGTATTGGCCACAAATTGTTCGAGACATGCTCCTCAGCAGTGGGTACCAATGTTGTCTTGGCCAGTTTGGAGCTATCAGGATTATCCTTGGACGTTCCTCCTTGATTTTTAGTAATACTTTGTGTATCAAGGGAAGAGGTGGGAATGCATATGCTGTTAGTCCTTTCCAGCTGAAGGAGAGCGAGTCCACTTTCCATGCTAGTGGGTGGAATGTCCTTGTGCAGAATTTTTGAGCTGGTGATTGAGAGGTGATGCGAATAGATCTATCTGAGGCATTCCCCATTTCTTGAGATGGTCTTGAAGATGTCCGGTGCAGCTGCCATTCGTGGACATCCGATGTAGTCCTGCTTAACATATCTGCTAGAGAGTTTTCTTTCCTGGTACAAATATTGCCTGTAACTGGATGTTGTAGCTGAGTGCCAGGGTCCACAGCTCCAAAGTCATTCTGCATAGGGGTAGGAATGAGTGCCTCCTTGTTTGTTGATGTACCACATGACTGTGGTGTTGTCTGTCCTTATCATCAACTGGCCTTCCTTGAGAAATGGTTTGAACTTTTGGATTGCCAGTTTTACTGCCAGCATTTCTTTTAGGTTGATGTGCAGGTGAAGTTGGTCCTGTGTCCACAATCCTTGCACGCATTTGTCCAGCATATGTGCCCCCCATCCCAGGTCTGAAGCATCTGTTGTGATGGTCTGGCTTGCTTGACCTTTGTGAAAGGGCAGGCCTGGGTTTGACTGGCATGCGTGAGCCCACCATAGGAACTCCTGTTTTAAGCATGGTATTAGTGGAATTTCCGTTTCTAGGCTGTGTCTGTGTTGGGACCATAAATTCTTTAGGTACCACTGAAGCTTTCTCATATGTAGTCTGGCAAATGGAACCAAGATTATGCATGATGCCATGAAACCCAAGGCCTGCAGTACCTTTCTTGCTGTTAACTTGTTCAGATTTGTTAGTGCCAAGAAGTAAAGAGGGAGTTCTTTTGTTTTTCTGTAGTTAGGAATGCCATTTGCCTTACTGTGTCCAATTCCGCTCCCAGGAAAGTCCTTGTCTGGGATGGTATCAGCCTTGACTTTTGTAAATTGACTGTGTATCCCAGTGCTTGAAGCAAGTAAATGACCCTTTGTAAATCTGTTGTCAGCTTGCTTTTGTTGTCCCCTTGTATCAGACAGTCGTCCAGGTATGGATAAATTTGAATTCCCTGTAGTCTGCAATGGGCGATTACTGATGCCAGGCATTTTGTGAATACTCTGGGCGCAGTAGATAAGCCAAAGGGCAATGCTGAGAATTGATAGTGCTCTGATCCTGCAAGAAATCTGAGGTATCTTCTGCAGATAGGTCGAATGGGGACGTGCAGGTATGCCTCCTTGAGATCTAGAGTTACCAGCCAACACTCCTTGCCCAGCATGGGAAGAAGTTGCTGTAGGGTCAGCATCTTGAATTTTGGGACAATGATGTAAGTATTTAGGGTAGACAGGTCTAGAATTGGTCTCCAACTTTTTCCTTTCTTGGAACTAGGAATAGTCTGGAGTAGAACCCTTTCCTTGCTCTGCTGTTGGCACTTTTTCCACAGCTCTCATGTTTGCTAATTCCATTATCTGTTGTAGAGCCTCTGTTTTTGATTTGGAGGTAGGTTTGGCATTCCTCTTTGACTGGTAAAGTGTGGAAGTGGAACCGTAACCTTGATGTATGGTTCGTAAAATCCACTTGTCCTTTGTTATGTGGTGCCAGTTTTTGAAAATAAGGTTAGCTATCCACCTAGAGGAGCTGCTATTTGTTCCCTGGTTGGCGGGTTTAGGTTTAAGTCACTGTGGCTGTGTTGATGTAGAGGCAGGTGTTGATTCTGTGCCTCTGTTGTTACCTTGCCACTGTCGTCCTCTGTAGGCACCTCCTCTGGATTGGTTTCTGCCTCTGGAACGTCTATTCCTGCCCCTTAGAGGTCTTGTGGAGTTAGGAAAGGACCAATTTTGGCAGGCCAGTTCCTGCTAAACCTTGGGGTTGAACCTGCAAGAATTCTTTAACTGTCTGGACTGATTTTGCCTTTTCTTCCATTTTCTTCATAACCTGCTGGGCAGGTGTACCAAACAAACTTGATTTATCCATAGGAGCATCAAGCAATTTAGATTTAACATGATCCGGTAAAGCTTGCTCCTTTAGCCATGCATGCCTTCTAATTACTGTGCCAGTCATGGCTGATCTAAATGAAGCCTCCAGTGCATCATAGCCACATTTTAAAGAATGGTTACTAACCTGCTGTATGTTATTTACCATTTCTAATACATAATTCTTATCAAGAGATTCATCAGTGGTTAGCTTTTTAGTTAACTGGTCAAGCATAAACTCTTGGTATTGTATCATGTGAAACTGACAATTTAAAGCTCTAGCTGAAAGAGTGGCTGAAGTGTAAACTTTTTTACCCCATCTGTCTAATGACCTTGCTTCCCTTTCAGAAGGAACAGGGTTTTAGCTATAGTCGCGGCTACTGCCTTGGGACCCTGGGATATAGTTTCGGGGCGGCAAGAGGGGCCTTGTAGAGGTGGTGATGAGTATCTGGCACCCTGTAAAATCTGTCTGGTTTGGCAGGGACTGGGGTAAAGAATCTGGAGCTGAGCAGGCATCATTGAAAGCATCATCCACCACAGAGAGAACAGGAGGGATAGCTAAGGGCCTGTGCTGTGGTAGGTGCAAAAAGGTCCTAAGTCTTTTCTGGAGTCTGAAAATCCTGTTGCTGCCATTGGAACTGTTCTCGCATGGCATGCAAGGTTTCCCCAAAGGAGAATTCTTCTGGAGGGAAGCAGCTGGAATGGATTCTTCAGCATCAGAATCTTCAAAATTGGAGAAAGGAGCCTCTGGCTGGTCAGTTATGTCTGATTCATCAGCAGAATCATCAGAGGACACTGGCTCAGGGGCTCTGCCCTAGGTCTCTTTTCTGGGGCTGAGAGGCCCTGTCTGGGTGAGATTGAGATCCTCTAATTAATGAAATTAAATCTTCTGCCAAGGTAAGCATTTGAGAACTGGCAGAGGGCCTGGTGGAAGGGGTTTAACAGGCACTGTTTTAGTAGTCTTGGCTGCTTTAGCCCTGGCGAAGGCCTTAATGGACATGGCTGCTGGAGGCCTAGCAGCACCACGTGCTGGGGTAGAGACATCCAAGGGAATGGTGTCTGATAAGTCAGTGGTAAGCACCGTAGTGGGTAAAATTTCTGAGGCCGATTCAAGAGTGTTAGCAGGGACCTCAGTTGTAGTGATAGTTTCAGGTGTAGTTTGATCAGTTTTCGGTTTCGGCGAAACCGAGACACTCGGTTTGCTTAACCATGGTTTCGGCCGAAACCGGACCGCGAGTGTCGGTCTTTTTCTTGCGTTTTGGCAGAATGCGAGTCGGAGGGTCCGACGGCATAATGTACGCAAAGTCAGAACCGAAAACTGTTCTGCAAACTCTGACCGACGGCTAAGCGTTTCGGTTGAAAGAAGCACAGGACGAACAAGCTGCTACGTCGTGAGCTGGGCCTAAACAGGGCAGGCAGTAAGAGTGGAAATCTTTATGAGGTATTTGTTTCCCACAGGTTAAACAATTATTAACTTTTTCTGACATCGGCTGAGGCAAGAAAGAGTCCCCAACGGGGTACTTAGCTTTAGAAGTCTTCGAAGTAGTATTCGGTAGAAGTAATCTCTGGATCCGACCGACCGGCACTTGCGAACAGCTTCTGCTTCGGGCGCCACGCGGCAAGAAAGACTGAAGAAAATGGCGTCGGCTGATGCTTATATACCCGAAGGCCAACAGAGATGACGTCGGGTGAAGTGCGACATCAGCCGAAGCCGGACCCGGACTTTGGAATCCGGCCGACTGAAGGGCTGCCTGACGACAGGACAACCCAGTTGTTATGACTGCAGATGCATCCATGAAGGACATCATCGTCAGAGATGAGCTTTTACTGAAGAGTATGATAATCCAATCTTCAGTAATTCACACATAAGACAAAACAGGAATATCCAGACAATGGCTGCAGGTTTTGAGAAAGACATCAGATGGAAAACCTCTTCCATTTAGCTAAGTAGGATTTCCTAGTATTGGGTTTTCCAGCCTCCTTCAGAACTTCTCAGAAAATAGGTGTCTGAAAGGAATCAAAATCCTATCACCCAGTGTCAGATGAAAGGTTGACATTTGTGGGTGTATTAGGGATCCCTTCTCCTGTGTGAGTAGATCCACCCCCTGTGAGGTAACTTGTGATGACTGCCCTTGACTAAATGCAGCGCTGTCTTGGCCATAAGGGAGTCACCAGCAAGATTTCTGCTTGGTCGTGTTGTATCTTTAGCAGAATTTTCAGTAGAAGGTGGAAGGGGGGGAATGCATAGAGAAATATCCCCTTCCATGAGAAGGATATGACCATCCATCCTTAAATGCCAGAGGATCGGGAACTCTGGCACAAAACGTTGGAAGTTGTCTGTTCACAGAGGTGGCAAAGATATCTACCTGAGGAGTACCCTACCGGTGGATAATGTCTAAACAAACATCCCAACATCCATTTGTGGGATTCAGTCATAAACCTGCTCAACATGTCTGCCATAACATTCTAACTGGAAGGAATGTAAACTGCTTGAAGAGTTAGCCGATACCAAGGTGCCAACTTCCAAACCCCGAGAGACAACCTGCGCAGATGTCACTTGCCCCCCCCCGCTTAACATACCAAAGAACTGTAGCATCATCTGTGAACAATTTTAGGGAACCTGGAAGAAAGAGTGAAAAATTTGCAGGTCCAAATTGAGAGCTCTCATCTCCTTTGTGTGTTCCTTCATTTGGGAAGGAGACTACTAGTCTTGAACCCTCAAAAACCAAAGGTTGCCCCCCCCCCCACATCCCATGTCTGAGGCAACTGTGCACAACTCCCGAGACAGAAGAGGGGGTTGGAGAGGAAGCCCTGGATTCAAGGCAACCTGTTGAATTCACCACTGAAGTTACTGTTTTCAAGTAGAGAAGGACAAGCACAACAAAATCCAGTGGATGAGCATGTTGCATCCAGACTGACCTGAGGTACCACTGGAATTCCATCATGTGACGTTTGCCTAGAAGTAACATGGGAATAGTGGATTGCATGAAACCTAGCAGGCGGAGGAACTCCCTGGTTTTCACAGACAGAACTGGAATGATGATTTGAAAGAACGTGGTTAAAAAGATGACTTTCTGAGTAGGCAAGGAAGCCAACATTTTGTCTGTCTGTATTCTGCATTCTAGGGAGGATTTCTGGAAGTTTACAGTGAAGCCTAGTCTTTCCAGAATAGAAACATGCATGTTCTCTAATAGAATGTCTGGTAAAGGAGACTGCAGACGGCAATTACAAGAGCTAAGCATTTTGTGAAGACCCACAGTGCAGTAGTCAGACCAAACGGCAAGGCAGAAAACAGAAAATGTGAGGAAGCAATAGCAAAATGCAGAAATTTCCTGTAAAGAGGATGAATAGGGACATGAAGGTAGGCTTCCTTGATGTCTAGAAACAACACAAAGGCCTATGGAAGAATGAGAAGCAGGGTGCATAAGGAAAGCTTACGAAAAGTTGGAACCTTCAGAAAGATGTTTAGATGGGACAGATCCAGAATGGGTATCGTACGTTCTGAATGGTTCCTTGAGTAATCAAAGTTTGAATCACTTGTGGAAAAAATTCCAGCTTGGTCTTTTGGAGGTTAAGGAATGCCCCTGTAGGAAGGAAGAGTTTTCCACAACATGAAGTATCCTTATCTGCTGTGTATAATAAAAAGAACCCAGGAGTCTTGGGCGATCAGTTTCCAAGCAGGGGGGAAAGATGCAAGGATTGTGAGAGGTCTGGCTGCAACGAGGTTGTTCGCCACAGACTACCTGGCTTGCTCGGAAAAGGCTGCTTCTGCAAAGGATAAGTAGTAGAAGTCTTGGCACTGTAAGGTTTTCTGGCACTTTTTACTCCTGGATGAAGAAGGTCTGGACTTGCTTCCTAAAGTACAGTTTTGTACCTACCATAAATGTAGATATCCGAGAGGTATGCATCTGCAGTCCTAACAAATGGGTTGTCCTGCCTCAGGCAGCCCTTCGGTCGGCCGGATTCCAAAGTCTGGGACTGGCCTCGGCTGATGTCGCACTCCACCCGACGTCATAGCTGCAGTTCAGCGGGTATAAAGGCATCAGCCGACGCCATTTTCCTCAGTGTTTCTTGCCCCAGATGCCAGGTGCCCTCTAGGAAGGCTAAATTTGGATAAATGTAAAAGTTTCCAAACAGAGAGCAAATAAAAATAAACATGTATATACATATATACAAACAAATACACCATAATAGATTCCCCCAGCTAGCTACAAGATGGGCAAATACCCTAGCAGTACCACAGAGGGGAAGGAGGGAGGGTAATCCTGACTGCAGATGCATACCTCTCGGACATCTACATTTATGGTAGGTACAAAACTGTACTATGTCCTTCAAGGATGCATCTGCAGTCCTTACAAATGGGTAGAATACCATAGCCAAACTGGGGGAGGAGGTACTAATAAGTTTATGGAGTAGTTAAGATCCCTTGCAAAACAGCAGTGGCAAAACCTGCTCGGGATCTGGAGTATAAGGGTAGATTATAATGCTTGGCAAATGTATGCACGGAGCTCCAAGTAGCAGCCTCTAAAATGTCTTTGGTAGCCACTCCTCGTAAAAAAGCTGTAGTAGTGGCTGTAGCCCTTGTGGAGTGAGGTCTGATGTTTTCTGGAGTTGTCTTCCCATGGTAAGAGTAACAAAATCTAATGCAATTTCCTATCCACTTTGAGATTGTCTGTTTCGAAATTGCTTTTCCTTCCATTCCTGTTGCATATGCTACCAGTAGCTGGTCAGTTTTTCTATTGCTCTTGGTTCTGTCCAGGTAGTAGCGCAATTGCCTATGTACATCCAAGGTATGTAATAGTCTTTCTCCCCTGTTTTGTGGGTTGGGGAAGAATGTAGGTAGGTGGATAGCTTGGTTTAAAGATACCCTGGAGACCACCTTTGGCATAAAAGTAGGATTAGTTCTCATGGACACTCTATCTTGATGGAAGATAAGGAAGGGCTGTACTGCCATTAATGCCTGTAATTCAGAAACCCTTCTTGCTGAAGTGATTGCAAGCAGGAAAGCAGTTTTCCATGATAAGTACTGTAATTCTGCTGTTGGTTCAAAAGGAGGGAGTGTCAACTTTTCTAGCACAAAGTTCAAGTCCCATGCGGGCGATGGTGGCTTTACATTTTTAATTCCTCTCAGAAACTGCCTGAGTAGAGGATGTGAGAAGACTGGAGGGTCCATGTTGTATTCTGCAGAAATAGCTGATGCATGAATCTTAATGGAAGAATAAGACAGGCCATTGTGGAAAAGCTCTGCCAAGTATTCCAGGATGTTAGCTATGTTTACCAGTGACACATTTTCTCCTTTTGCTGCACTCCAAATGAGATATCTTTGCCATTTTGCTGAATAAGTTTTCCTTGTTGAGGGTCTGCGAGCCTCCAAGATAATGTATTTAACCCTTTGAGATAAATCTGGGTTATTTTGTGTTATGCAATGTTCCAGGCAGCTAGCTGCAGCGTTTTTAGGTTTGGATGCAGGGTTTTGAAGTTGTTCTGTGTTAGCAGTAAAGGAAATAGGGGCAGAGGCCATATTTGTTCCCGAGGCATACTCCTCAGTAATGGGTACCAATGCTGCCTTGGCCAGTCTGGAGCTATCAGGATGATCCTTGGGCGGTCTTCTTTGATCTTCAATAGCACCTTGTGCATCAAAGGAAGAGGTGGGAATGCATATGCTGTCAGGTTTTCCCAACTGAAAGACAGGGAGTCCACCTTCCAAGCAAGTGGGTGGTATGCCCTTGTGCAGAATTTTTTCAATTGGTGGTTGTGTGGGGATGTGAATAAGTCTATTTCTGGTAGTCCCCATTTCCTTGTAATGGATTTGAAGATGTCTGGATGCAGCATCCATTCGTGGGCATCCGTGGTAGTTCTGCTTAGGATGTCTGCTAGTATATTTTCTTTTCCTGGTACAAATGTTGCCTGGAGCTGAATGTTGAAGCTCAGGGCCACATTCCAGAGGTCCATTGCCATCCGGCATAGAGGGTATGAATGTGTACCTCCCTGTTTGTTGATGTACCACATAACTGTGGTGTTGTCCGTCCTTATCAGCAAATGACCCTGTTGAAGAAACGGTCTGAATGTCTGAATTGCCAGTTTTACTGCCAGCATCTCCTTTTGATTTATGTGTAGGTTCAGCTGGTCTTGAGTCCATAAGCCTTGTATGCACTTGTCCAGCATGTGTGCCCCCCAACCGAGGTCTGAGGCGTCCTTGGTGATAGTCTGGCTTGGTTGAGGGCTGTGGAAGGGCAGTCCTTTGTTCAATTGACAGGCCTGAGCCCACCATTGGAATTCTTGCTTCAGGCATGGAATTATTGGAATTTGGGTTTCTAGGCTGTGCTTGTGCTGAGACCATAAATTCCTTAGGTACCATTGCAACTTCCTCATATGTAGTCTGGCATGTGGAATCAATATTATGCAGGATGCCATGTAACCCAGGGCTTGCAGGACTTTCCTTGCTGTTAGCTGGTTCTGCGTTGTTAATGCCATGAAATAGAGAGGAAGGTGCTTCTGCTTTTCTGCTGTGAGGGATGCCATTTGATTTGATGTGTCCAGTTCTGCACCCAAGAAAGTTATCCTTTGGGATGGTATCAGCCTTGACTTTTTTATACTGACTGTATATACCAGGGCTTGCAGTAGATTAATGACCTTTTTCAAACCTTTTTCTAATTTGTTTTTGTTGTCCGCTTGTAACAGGCAGTCGTCCAGGTAAGGGTAAATTTGAATTCCCTGAAGCCTGCAATGAGCAATTATTGATGCCACGCATTTCGTGAATACTCTGGGCACAGTAGATAAGCCAAAGGGCAATGCTGAGAATTGATAATGCTCTGATCCTGCAAGAAATCTGAGGTATCTTCTGCAATTTGGTCATATGGGGACGTGCAGGTATGCCTCCTTGAGATCTAGAGTTACCAGCCAAGACTCCTTGCCCAGCATGGGAAGAAGCTGCTGTAGGGTCAGCATTTTGAATTTTGGAACAATGAGAAATGTGTTCAGAGTGGACAGGTCGAGAATAGGTCTCCATTGGTTTTCTTTTCTTGGCACCAGGAGAAGTCTGGAGTAAAATCCTTGCCCTTGTTCCATAGACGGTACCTTTTCTATAGCTCTCATCCGTATTAAGTGGTCTATTTGTTCTAGAGCTTTTGTCTTTTGATTTGGAGGTAGGTTTGGCATTCCTCTCTTCCTTGGTAGAGTATGGAAGTGAAACCTGTAACCTTTGTCTATTGTCTGTAAAATCCATTTGTCTCCTGTGATGTAATGCCAGTTTGCTGAAAATAAGGCTAGCTTTCCGCCTAAGGGTGCTTCTAGTTGTTCCCTGGTAGGCGGTCTCAGAGCTAAGTCACTGTGATTGTCCTGTGGAAGTGGTAGTGGCTGGATCTCTAGGGCGCCTATTCCTGCCTCTCTGTGCTCTGGTGGTGTCTGGAAAGGACCAATTCTTGGAAGGCCAGTTCCTACTAAACCTTGGAGGCTGGACCTGTAAGAAATCCTGGTCTGGACAGATTTTGCTTTCTCTTCCACCTTCTTCAGCACCTGCTGTGCAGGGGAACCAAACAAATTGTGCTTATCCATGGGAGCATCTAGGAGCTTTGATTTTACATGGTCTGGTAAGGACTGCTCTTTTAACCATGCATGCCTTCTGATCACTGTACCAGTCATAGCTGATCTAAAGGAAGCCTCCAGTGCATCATAGCCGCATTTTAAGGAATGATTACTGACCTGCTGAATGTTATGTACCATTTTCTGAAGAGATTTTTTGTCTAATGGTTCAGGGAGGACAGTTTTTTAGTTAACTGATCTAACATAAATTCCTGCTACTGAATCATGTGGAAATGACAGTTTAAGGCCCTAGCCGAAAGAGTAGCAGAAGTATAAACTTTTTTACCCCATCTCTCTAAGACCCTAGATTCCCTTTCAGAGGGGAGGGGTTTTTTGGCTGAGGTAGCTGCTACTGCCTTGGGTCCCTGTGAAATAGTTTCAGGATCTGCAAAAGGAGCCTTATACAAATGATAATGTGTGTCCGGAATCCCTGTAGTACCTGTCGGGCTTAGCAGGGGCCGGAGGAAGTGAATCAGGAGCAGTACAAGCATCATTAAATGCATCATCCACAAAGTACAGTTTTGTACCTACCATAAATGTAGATGTCCGATAGGAATGCATCTGCAGTCCTTACAAATGGGTTGTCCTGTCGTCAGGCAGCCCTTCGGTCGGCCGGATTCCAAAGTCTGGGTCTGGCTTCGGCTGGTGTCGCACTTCACCTGACGTCATAGCTGCAGTTACTCGGGTATAAAGGCATCAGCCGACGCCATTTTCCTCAGTGTTTCTTGCCCCAGATGCCAGGTGCCCTCTAGGAGGACTAAATTTGGATAAATGTCAATGATTCCAAATATTAGAGAGCAAACAAAAGATAAGCATGTATGTACATATATACAAACAAATACACCATAATAGATTCCCCCAGCTAGCTATAAGAGGGCAAATACCCTAGGAGTACCACAGAGGGAAGGAGGGTGGGTAATCCTGACTGCAGATGCATTCCTATCGGACATCTACATTTATGGTAGGTACAAAACTGTACTATGTCCTTCAAGGATGCATCTGCAGTCCTTACAAATGGGTAGAATACCATAGCCAAACTGGGGGGAGGAGGAAAGATAGAATTATGGTGTAGTTAAGATCCTTTGCAAAACAGCAGTGGCAAAACCTGCTCGGGATCTAGAGTATAAAGGTAAATTATAATGCTTGGCAAATGTATGCACGGAGCTCCAAGTAGCAGCCTCTAAAATGTCTTTGGTAGCCACTCCTCGTAGAAAAGCTGTGGTAGTGGCTGTAGCTCTTGTAGAGTGAGGCCTGATGTTTTCTGGAGTTTTCTTTCCATGGTAGGAGTAACAAAATCTAATGCAATTTCCTATCCACTTAGATATTGTCTGTTTTGAAATTGCTTTCCCTTCCATTCCTGTTGCATATGCTACCAGTAGCTGGTCAGTTTTTCTATTGCTCTTGGTCCTGTCCAGGTAGTAGCGTAATTGTCTGTGTACATCCAAGGTATGCAACAGTCTTTCTCCCCTGTTCTGTGGATTGGGGAAGAATGTAGGTAGGTGGACAGCCTGATTTAAAGATACTCTGGAGACCACCTTAGGCATAAAAGTAGGATTAGTTCTCATGGACACTCTATCTTGATGGAAGATCAGAAAGGGCTGTACTGCCATTAATGCCTGTAGTTCAGAAACCCTTCTTGCTGAAGTGATTGCCAGCAGGAAAGCAGTTTTCCATGATAAGTATTGCAATTCTGCTGTTGCTGCTGGTTCGAAAGGAGGAAGTGTCAATTTTTCTAGCACAAAGTTCAAGTCCCATGCAGGTAATGGTGGCTTCCTAGGAGGCTTTACATTTTTAATTCCTCTCAGAAACTGCCTGAACAGAGGATGTGAGAAGACTGGAGGATCCAAGTCGTATTCTGCTGAAATAGCTGATGCATGAATCTTAATGGAAGAGTAGGACAGGCCTTTGTGGAATAGCTCTGCCAAGTATTCCAGGATGTTGGCTATGTTTACCAGTGACACATCTTCCCCTTTAGCAGTACTCCAAATGAGATATATTTTCCATTTTGCTGAATAGGTTTTCCTTGTTGAAGGTCTGCGAGCTTCCAAGATAATGTCCTTAACCCTTTGGGATAAATTTGGGTTAATTTGTCTTATGCAATGTTCCAGGCAGTCAGCTGCAGAGTTTTCAGGTTTGGATGCAGGGTGTTGTAGTTGTTCTGAGTTAACAGCAAGGGAACTAGGGGTAAGGGCCACATCTGTTCCCGAGACATGCTCCTCAGTAATGGGTACCAATGTTGCCTTGGCCAGTCTGGAGCTATCAGAATGATCCTTGGACGGTCCTCTTTGATCTTCAATAGCACCTTGTGCATCAAAGGAAGTGGTGGGAATGCATATGCTGTCAGATTTTTCCAACTGAAGGATAGGGAGTCCACCTTCCATGCCAGTGGATGGTACGTCCTGGTGCAGAATTTCTTTAATTGGTGATTGTGTGGGGATGCAAATAAGTCTATTTCTGGGAGACCCCATTTTCTTGTTATGGTTTTGAAGATGTCCGGATGCAGCATCCATTCGTGGGCATCCGTGTTAGTCCTGCTTAGTATGTCTGCTAGAGTGTTTTCTTTTCCTGGTACAAAAATTGCTTGTAACTGAATGTTGTAACTCAGGACCACATTCCAGAGGTCCAGGGCCATCCGCATAGAGGTGCAGAATGTGTGCCTCCCTGCTTGTTGATGTACCACATAACTGTGGTGTTGTCTGTCCTTATCATCAATTGGCCTTGTCGAAGAAATGGTTTGAAAGCCTGAATTGCCAGTTTTACTGCCAGCATTTCCTTTAGGTTTATGTGTAGGTGCAGTTGCTCTTGAGTCCATAAACCTTGTATGCATTTGTCCATCATGTGGGCCCCCCAACCGAGGTCTGAGGCGTTCGTTGTGATGGTTTGGCTTGGTTGAGTGCTGTGGAAGGGCAATCCTTCGTTTGATTGACAGGCCTGAGCCCACCAGTGGAATTCTTGCTTCAGGCATGGAATTATTGGAATGTGAGTTTCTAGGCTGTGCTTGTGCTGAGACCATAAATTCTTTAGGTACCACTGTAGCTTTCTCATGTGCAGTCTGGCATGTGGGACCAATATAATGCATGATGCCATGAAGCCCAATGCCTATAGGACTTTTCTTGCTGTTAGATGGTTTTGCTTTGTTAATGCCAAGAAGTAGAGAGGGAGTTGTTCCTGTTTTTCTACTGTTAGGAATGCCATTTGTTTGGATGTGTCCAGCTCCGCACCCAAAAAGGTTATCTTTTGGGATGGTATCAGCCTTGACTTTTTTATATTGACTGTATATCCCAGGGCTTGTAGAAGGTAAATGACTCTTTTCAAGTCTTCTGCTAGCTTGTTTTTGTTGTCCTCTTGTATCAGGCAATCGTCCAGGTAAGGGTAGATTTGGATTCCCTGAAGCCTGCAATGAGCGATTACTGATGCCAGGCATTTCGTGAACACTCTGGGCGCAGTAGATAAGCCAAAGGGCAATGCTGAGAATTGATAATGCTCTGATCCTGCAAGAAATCTGAGGTATCTTCTGCAATTTGGTCGTATGGGGACGTGCAGGTATGCCTCCTTGAGATCTAGAGTAACCAGCCAAGACTCCTTGCCCAGCATGGGAAGAAGCTGCTGTAGGGTCAGCATTTTGAATTTTGGAACAATGAGGAATGTGTTTAAAGCGGACAGATCGAGAATAGGTCTCCATTTGCTTTCTTTCCTTGGTACTAGGAAGAGTCTGGAGTAAAAGCCCTTTCCTTGCTCCATATATGGTACCTTTTCCACAGCTCTTATTTTTAATAATTGATTTACTTGTTTTAGAGCTTCTGCCTTTTGATTTGGAGGTAGGTTTGGCATTCCTCTCTTTCCTGGTAGAGTATGGAAATGAAACCTGTAACCTTGGTCTACAGTTTGCAAAATCCACTTGTCTCTTGTGATGTAATGCCAGTTCTTTGAAAATAAAGCTAGCTTTCCGCCTAAGGGTGCTTCTAGTTGTTCCCTGGTAGGCGGTGCCACAGCCAAGTCACTGTGATTGTCCTGTTGCAGTGGTGGTGGCTGCGTCTGTGCCTCGCTGGTTGTTACCCTGCCACTGGCGTCCCCTGTAGGCACCCCTGGATTGGTTTCTGCCTCTTGAACGCCTATTCCTGCCTCTCTGTGCCTTGGAGGAGTCTGGAAAGGACCAATTCTTGGAGGGCCAATTCCTGCTAAACCTTGGAGGTTGGACCTGTAAGAAATCTTTCACCGTTTGGACAGATTTTGCCTTCTCTTCCATCTTCTTCAGTACCTGTTGTGCAGGAGAACCAAACAAATTGATCTTGTCCATGGGAGCATCTAATAGTTTTGATTTGACATGGTCCGGTAAGGCCTGCTCTTTTAACCATGCATGCCTTCTGATAACTGTGCCAGTCATGGCTGATCTAAAGGAAGCCTCCAGTGCATCATAGCCGCATTTTAAAGAATGGTTACTAACTTGCTGAATGTTATGTACCATTTCCTGAACATATTTCTTATCTAAAGGTTCATCAGAGGACAGTTTTTAGTTAACTGGTCTAGCATAAATTCTTGATATTGGATCATATGAAATTGACAGTTCAAGGCCCAAGCTGACAGAGTAGCAGAAGTGTAAACTTTTTTACCCCATCTCTCTAAGGACCTGAATTCCCTTTCAGAGGGGAGGGAGTTTTTTACAGAGGTAGTTGCTACAGTCTTAGGCCCTTGGTATATAGTCTCGGGATCTGCAAAAGGAGCCTTGTATAAATGGTGGTGTGTGTCCGGGACCCTGTAGAACCTATCGGGCTTAGCAGGGGCCGGAGGTAATGAATCAGGAGCAGTACAAGCATCATTAAATGCATCATCTACAACAGAAAGAACTGGAGGTATAGCTAAAGGCCTATGTTGTGGTAAATGCAAAAAGGTTCTAAGCCTTTTCCTGGAGTCTGAAAAAACTTGGCCCTGCCACTGAAGTTGTTCCCTCATAGCATGCAAGGTTTCCCCAAAGGAAAATTCCTCAGGCGGAGAGGCAGAAGGGATGGACTCTTCAGCATCAGAGTCCTCATAAGGGGAATAAGGAGCCTCTGGAGGGTCTGTATATCTGAATCATCAGAGGAATCATCTGTGGAAACTGGCTCAGGGGGCTCTGCTCTAGGCCTCTTCTCTGGAGGTGGGTAAGAGGCCCTGTCTGGGTGAGGTTGGGATCCCCGGATTAAAGAAATGAGATCCTCTGCTAGAGAAAGCATTTGGGAACTGGAGCTGGGCCTGTGAGAGGGGGTCTTAACAGGCACAGATTTTGTAGCTTTAGCTGCTTTAGCCCTGGCAAAGGCCTTAATGGACATGGCTGCAGGAGGCCTAGCAGCTCCACGTGCAGGGGTTGAAATATCCAAGGGAATAGTGTCAGATAATTCCTGAGAAACCACAACTGCAGGTTGGATTTCAGAAGCCGATTCCACCAGGTTGGAAGAGGCCTCGGTAGAAGGCATGTTTTCGGCTGAAGGAAGAACTGCTTGCTCGGCTTCAGCCGAAACCGAGACACTCGCGGTTGGCTTAACCGCGGTTTCGGCCGAAACCGCGGCCCGCGAGTGTCGGTCCTTTTCCTTGCGTTTTTTGGATATTTGTGAAGTCGGAGGATCCGATGGCATAATATAAGCAAAATCAGAGCCGAAAAACTGCTCAGCAAATTCCGACCGACGTCTAAGCGTCCGTCGGTTAAAAGAAGCACAGGCTAGACAAGCTGCCACGTCGTGGTCTGGGCCTAAACAAGGTAAGCAGTAAGAGTGGAAATCTTTATGAGGTATTTGTTTCCCACAAGTTAAACAGTTATTCACTTTTTCTGACATCGGCTGAGGCAAGAAAGAGTCCCCAACGGGGTACTTAGCTTTTAGAAGTCTTCGTAGTAGTAGAAGTATTCGGTAGTAGTAATCTCTGGATCTGACCGACCGGCACTTGCGAACAGCTTCTGCTTGGCGCCGCGCAAGAAAGACTGGGGAAAATGGCGTCGGCTGATGCCTTTATACCAGAGTAACTGCAGCTATGACGTCGGGTGAAGTGCGACACCAGCCGAAGCCAGACCCAGACTTTGGAATCCGGCCGACCGAAGGGCTGCCTGACGACAGGACAACCCATTTGTAAGGACTGCAGATGCATCCTTGAAGGACATCAGTAAGTACTGGAGGAATGGCTAAAGGCCTATGCTGTGGCAAATGCAAAAAGGTCCTAAGCCTTTTCCTAGAGTCTGAAAAATCCTGGCCCTGCCATTGAAATTGTTCCCTCATAGCATGCAAGGTTTCCCCAAAAGAAAATTCCTCAGGCGGAGAGGCAGAAGGAATGGAGTCTTCTGCATCAGAGTCCTCATAAGGAGAGTAAGGGCCTTCTGGAGGGTTTGTATTTTCTGAATCATCAGAGAAGTAATCTGAAGAAACTGGCTCAGGGGGCTCTGCTCTAGGCCTCTTCTCTGGAGGTGGGTGAGAGGCCCTGTCAGGGTGAGGTTGGGATCCCCTGATCAAAGAAATGAGATCCTCTGCTAGACTAAGCATTTGAGTACTAGTGCTAGGCCTGTGAGAAGGGGTCTTAGCAGGCACAGTCTTGGTTGATTTTGCTGCTTTAGCCCTGGCAAAAGCCTTAATCGACATGGATGCAGGGGGCCTAGCAGCTCCACGTGCAGGAGTAGATATATCTAAAGGGATAGTATCAGATAAATCCTGTGAACCTGTAAGAGCAGGTGTAATTTCAGTAGCAGATTCAGCCATGCTGGAAGAGGCCTCGGTAGGAGGCAAGCTTTCGGCCGAAGGAAGAACCGAGGACTCTGTTTCAGCCGAAACAGAGACACTGCTGACTTAACGCGGTTTCGGCGAAACCGCGGACGCGATGTCGGTCCTTTCTGCGCTTTTAGCTAATTGTGAAGTCGGAGTTCGGCGGCATGTTGTAAGCAAAAGCGGGCAAAACTCCTCAGCAAATTCCGACCGGCGTGTAAGTGTCCGTCGGTTAAAGAAGCACAGGCTAGACAAGCTGCTACGTCGTGGTCTGGGCCTAAACAAGGTAGGCAGTAAGAGTGGAAATCTTTATGAGGTATTTGTTTCCCACAAGTTAAACAGTTATTCACTTTTTCTGACATCGGCTGAGGCAAGAAAGAGTCCCACGGGTACTTAGCTTTTTAGAAGTCTTCGGTAGTAGCAATCTCTGGTTCTGACCGACCGGCACTTGCGAACAGCTTCTGCTTCGGGCGCCACGCGGCAAGAAAGACTAAGGAAAATGGCGTCGGCTGATGCCTTTATACCCACTGAACTGCAGCTATGACGTCGGGTGGAGTGCGACATCAGCCGAGGCCAGACCCAGACTTTGGAATCCGGCCGACCGAAGGGCTGCCTGAGGCAGGACAACCCATTTGTTAGGACTGCAGATGCATCCTTGATGGACATCAGAGAGAGTTTGAGAAGGGTAGTTCCTCTGAAATTTAGGGACTGGGGACACAAATATGTTTAAGGTCCCGGAGCTCCTTACCCTTTTCTTGCAAGGACATAAGTTCTGAAGCTGCAAATCTAAACAAGGCCTTGGAATCTAATGGAGCGTCCATTATTTTAGCTTTAATATCATCTAGAAATGGCTGGAGTCTCAGTCAACAGCACCTCTTCAAGACAAAGCCAGATGCAGCAGCTCTAGCAGATGCTTCAACTGCATCACAACATAGCTGCACTTAATGGAACGATGTGTCACTTG
Source organism: Protopterus annectens (assembly GCF_019279795.1). Classification (NCBI taxonomy): domain Eukaryota; kingdom Metazoa; phylum Chordata; order Ceratodontiformes; family Protopteridae; genus Protopterus; species Protopterus annectens. The sequence goes on from NC_056746.1 coordinate 152,092,422, forward strand.
AGAAGAGGAACCCAAAATGGAAGAAAGCTGTGACTTAATGTCCGACTCTGGAAGCTCAGAAATTAGCTGAGTGGCTTTAGAAAGGAGGGCTAAGGCATACACACCACATCTCATATAACCTAACTTCAACCATCACAACTATTCTCACCCCCCACTCTACTATTCTGGCATCCTCCCTTCACATCCACCGGTCTTTTTATTTACTCCACCTCTCCATCCTGTCCACTTCCTTCTTCTACTAACGCCCGTTGTCCTACCATTGATCCCTCCCGTCTACTTCCTTCTCTTCCTAACCCTTACAGACCTACCATTGAATGAGGTGAGACATTCAGGTACTCTTGCAGCCTACCTTAATATCATACCATCACTTACATCTGCAACAATATCCACCGACTGCTGATTCCTGCAACAGGACTTATATAGCCTATCGCTCAGCTATTATACCTCCTAAACGTGCGAAAAGTTTAAGTACCTAGTCTCTGATTAATTCCTACATTTGCTTTGCACCCACTGCATGAAGTGCCATATATAAATTTTGCTAGCTGAAAACTACTCATATGGAATGTTTGCATGTATACACTCTGTATTGCTTGCATAATATATTTGATTTGAGAACGGATTATGTACTTTTTTTTTCACCAATTGTATAAACTGCCAATAATATGTACTAAATGTCTTTATTAATGTAAATTCTGTATTGTATGTGAAATGTCTTGTATGTGGAGCTTTTCTCCCCGGGACTCCACTGAAAATGGGCACTTCTGGCCCAGCTGGACCATCATTCCAGTAAACAAATGCAAATAAATAAATAACTAAATAGTAGGTCATATGCGTTTGGTAGTTTACAGCCTTAAAGGCAACAGTGGCTAAAGTACACACTTTCTTCCCCAACCTTTCCTTAACTTTATTCTCCTTATCCGAGCGGAGGATGGAAGTTGAAGGCAAAAGCTTTGAGGGCTTATCAGCAGCTACTGAGACTGTAGCTGGATCTGCAGAAGGGACTTAATTAATTCTCTCCAGTACAGCTCTTTTGAGTGTGTACCTTTAACTCCCAGTGGGTGAGGCTTGAGCATTTAAAAATTTAATTTACCACCTTACAGTTCTAACAAATAATCCTTGACAGTGATCAAATATCAATACAACTGTGTTTGCTATCATGTACGCTTCAAAATAAAATATTCTGATACCTTGTATGTAGCATGGTTTTGGAATTATTAATGAAAATAAGAACGAACAATATTTTATGCCTACAGTAGGAGGTAACTGCAAAATGCCTGGATGTGCACTCGGCTGTAAAAACTTGCAATCTTCTGGCACTTTGGAAAACATATCTTGCCTTTTAGGGGCAAGAAGTTGTGAGTCTGGACACTCAGAAGCAGAGGAGAAAGCATCCAAAAAAGCTGGCCATCTGTAACAGGTCATATCATTTTGTGCACCTCAGAAATCTGAGAGCAATCCCACTTGAAAAATTATCTCATCTTCACAATGGTCTCAAAGGTAATATCCTCCGCAGGAGATTATGTACCATTTAATTCCTCCTTGGAGAAGCGTATTCCAATGTAAAGGGAATCTGAGGAGAGACTGAAGAAAGGGAAGGATAAGGGAGAGAGACCGCTGTAGACTGCCTAAGGGGCATAAAGGCATTAAACAGCCCTTGAGAAAAAAACTTGCCAATCTGCAGAATGTTCCTGAGAAGGAGAAGCATGCTTTGTTTTCTGATTTTTCTTTAGTGGAACATCCATACTGTGAAAGGTCAAGGGACCAGATGTAGGCCTACATTCGATAATACTGCCTGTAACCTTCACCAACAAGGATATGTGGTACTCCATGAGGACCTTCAGTGACTATGAGCCTAGGATCCCCCATATGTCAGTCGTGGACATCTGCATTCCTCCCGAAGATGTGATAAAAAGGATCCTTTGTGGCCTTGAGCAAAAGACTAGAGATGGCATTGAGACTGGCAGCAGAAAAGTTCTGAGGATGGTAAGTGCCAATGTCTGCTTTATTCCCGTCACTTTATGGCGGATGTTGGATGGGGACCTATGTGCAATGTCGCACATACCCGACAGTAGCTTTAGACTTTTGTACACTGGCCGGACGTCAGGACAGCATGTGGCAAACTCCCTCATGTTACGAATACTGCAACATATGAACAGAAGGGCATCTCTTATACCACTGAAGTGCTGGTGTTCAGAAGAAAGAGAATCCATTTGGCAAAGAGAGGCAAGGGTGTAAAGCTCTAGCAGACAAAGAAAACATCATTCCTTCTGCAGAAGTCTCAAGTTAGCAGTACAACAGTAGATATACAATGAACATTTGTAGATGTTAAAAGAGTATCATTACTGCAGCAACGATAACACTTGTGACCTCTAAGCTAGAAGATTCAATGTCTAGTCAGCCTTGGCGCTTTCTGTCCTTCTCTCACCAGACTGGGTGAACATACTCCCACCAAGGCATCAAGATGTCTTAAAGAGGTGCACAAGGAGAGAAATATTACTGCCACGGTGAACATAACCCACATCTAGGATTAAAATTAGTGCCCAAGGGAACTGGACTATGGTCATCCTGTTGCTCACTGTTGCAGTAATGAAAACACTTGGGAAGACTAGCACAGCTTATGGAACAGAGTGCTGCAAGCCCTGAGGGTTGTGGTTTGCAATAAACCCTGTAATTTCGCTGTGACAAATTTTGTCCTGTCTTGTCAAGTTACATTTTTATTTTATGTTTGTTAACTGGGATAGTTCGACTGGGTGGTATCCCATTTTCAGCGGAGGTCTGGGGGAAAAGCCCAACAAGTTATACAGAATACATAATATAAGAAATGCTAAGACAAACATCCTTAGCAATTATAGTTAACTGCAGTTGTGATAAAAAAAAAAAAACATATTATTAGAGAAACATCACCACACTTGCGAAGAAAAAAACAAAAACACTAATATTTAGAGAAACAGGCTGAATATAGTATATAGTTAGGAATATGTATTCGTGGTTAAATGTAGGCGTAAGAGATATGAGGTTAACTTGTCCACCTTAGGCGTTCATTGCAGTGGACAAGCACCAAGGACTTCTACTTTAAAGAAGTGGATGTCCTCCCATACTAGAAACAGAATACTGCACTTGGATCGTATCACAGTAGAGTATCAGAACTAGATGCTCACAGAGAGGAGTGTAAAGCAACTTCAGCTCAGGAGAATGTGCTGTTAAAGTGCATGGCCACCTTTTGAGGACCATCAGAGACCTTGACTCCAAGTAGGAGACAGAGATGGTTTCTGCAAAATCACCTCAATGGACCAGACATCTACGAGTCCAGGGTTGCCCTCGAACTCAAGATATCCCATTGACCTTGTGGAATCCCCTCTCCTGGGGGTGGTGTTTTTTTTTTTGTTTTCTGAGCACAAAAAAATCATGGACTTGGCGGACACCAGGGCAGCCCTTGAAAATGTCAGTTGTGCATTACTTTCTGGTTCAGACAATCCTGGAGAGATCTGGCTCTCCACTTTAGTCTTCTGGAGAAACCTAGCACAACAGGGACAGGAGGCAATACTCTGCTCTATCCCTAAGCATAAAAAACACTGACTATGAAACTCTCTGTGCAAGATTTGGATCCTGTATACAGTCCACTTACTAGCTTTATCAAATGGCATCTATAACCCTAACGCACAAAATTTCATTACAGCTGGGTAACTTCTGTAGCACAGACAGAAATGCTTAGCATCACATGAAAACTCTCAACAGGATGCAAAAAGTGATACTAACAGTATGTGTGTAAAATGAGTGGTCATGTAGATATTGTAAGCTGTTTACAAAACATTACAAATGTAATAGCAATGTTTAAAATGACATAAAACCCCATTTAAAACCTAAAGGATACTATCACTATAAAAATAGTGTGTGCTTAAAAGTTGTCATTTACACATCTTTAGTAACACCTATTGTTCCAAAGATATGAACATTTGTTTGAAATATGACAACATAATTTGATTCTATAAAAAAAAAAAGCTTAGGCTCTGTCCATTGGAAGATGCAGTGCAAACTTCCAAAGCTCCATTAGAGAGAATCAGTTGAAGGCAAGCACAAAAACCTACATTAAGATTTTTTCCCCCCAAGTGGGCACGTAGCTGTACTCTGGAAGCAAAGTGGAAGTGATGGACAGACAATGCATAGCACTCACACTGACATTACCTTTCACACGGAAGCATAAAAGATTTAATTATGATGGAGGGACACCTTGGTTATACCACAGATATAATGACATTCAGGTGGAAGGGTCACACCTGACCTTTAGGGGGAAGGGTAAAGAGCCTTGGAAGTTGGGACAGATGTCTGTCCATCTTTAAGGGAAGGCAAATGTTCAGTATTCAACAGTGACCAATAAAATGAACCTTCCCTAACACAAGACCTTCTGGAAACAGGCAGCTACAGTGTGATGACCAGAACAGGAAGCGATATCCCCGCATTTAAAAACACATCACTCACCACCACAAACTGTGCACATTACCAGCACTATAACAAATGCACACCCAATAAAGTTATGCTAGCTGCACTGTAAATCCAGTTAAGACATGAGTTGTATGTACATAAACCCATAAGTGAAATGGATAAAGCATAAACCTTACCAAGTTTCTCGATTCTTCTCTTTTGCTTCTCGCTCATACTTTTCCAGAGTTCTTTTGTCAACCATACCTGTTAAGTACCTAAAAAGAAATCAAATGGTCAATGCCTACAAAAAAAAATACTGTACGTTTAAGTGCATTTTGCTACAAAATATGCAAATAAATGTTCTAAGCTACCAAAGTCTTACCAAAATTATCTGGAACAGATGCAACAGCAATGCCCTCAAAATCTGCCACATTTTATAAACAGTATTAAAATACTGAAACTCAATAACTAAACATAGGTACCACATAAGCAACTACAACCACATTTAAATTGCATAATTCAAAAAATTAAAAGTTATTAGAACCACCATGTATTGGGTTAAAACAACTTTCAAGCACAAAATCTAAGTATTTGCAAATGCCAAAGAAAAGCACATTAATTCTACGTACATATTTGTTTTTACATTATTATTTTTGACTCTACCTGCTAGCCATCAAACCTCTCCTTGCTCAAACTCTTGAGACAGACATCCAAGAAGCCATAAGGGTGCTTTGTGCTCTCACTGGCATCCCAGCAGTGACAGCATTTTTCATTTTATGGTCTAAAGCCAGGCCCTAGTGGTGACTTGAATCACTGCAAAAAAGAAGTTATGTCTTACCATAACGTTCCATCTGTGTTGCTGATCTTCATCCATTCATCACTGATGGGTTTCGGTTCCGTCCTCAAAACTGAGTTGTCCTTATACCAAGCTCACGCCAGCCAAATACTCTCGAGCTAAGCTTTTACCCCTAATCCCCTTCTCCCTGTAACCTCAGATAGAGTTTGCCCTAATCAGTAACGCAGGGGCGGTCTCTGAGCAAATCCTTAATCCTGGAGATGGACCCAAAGTATCCCCCAGGAGCATCTAAGGAGGGTGGGACGTGATGAATGGATGAAGATCAACAACACAGATGGAACATTATGGTAAGACAACTTCTTTATTTGATGTTGTTAATCTTCATTCATCACTGATGGGACAGAGTCCCCAACTACCTTATATCACTTGGGTGGCCCTATGGAAGAACATTACTGAGCACCATTAAACCAAAAGACGCTCTTCCCCTGAAGACCAGATCCAACTTGTAATGAGTGACAAAAGCATTGGGGGAAGCCCATGTAGCTGCTGCACAGATGTCGTCCATTGAAGGTCTGGAGTGGAACGCCACTGATCTGGTGGAGTGAGCTCTGATGTTTGCTGGGACAGACTTTCTTTCTTGGTTATAAATGAAAATTATACCATCTCAGCCATCTGGACAGGGTCACTTTAGAGACTGACTTTCCCATTTTGGGGCCAGAAAAGGATACAAATGACAGGACAAAAACAGTCTGAAAATCAGACCAAAGTAAAACCTCAATTGTCTGTGGACATCAAGTAAATGCAAACAATACTCTCCATTACTGGAAAAATTAGGACAAAACACTGGCAGATCAATTGTCTGATTGATAGAGAGCTCAGAGATTACTTTGGGCAGGAAGGAAAAGTTGGTCCGTAGTGATACTCTGTCCTTATGGAAAAATCAAATAAGGATGCTTGGTACAAAGAGCCTGGAACTCGGAAATGCATCTGGCCGAAGTAATAGCCACCAGAAAAAGAGATTTCCAAGACAGAAACGATGTCACACATGGCTGCTGGCTCAAAAGGAGGCAGAGTCAAAGACTGTAAGACAACTGTGAGACCCCAGGGTTATGTGGGCTGCTTAATTGGAGGTCTGAAGTGACAGACTTCTTTCAAAAAGGTTTTGCTCAGATGAGAAATTAAAGAGGAGTCACCAAAACCATTATGAAAATTCGAAATGGCAGCTACACGAACTCATACAGTTCATGCTGCTGCGCCCTGCTCAAAAAAGTTAGATAAATACTGGAGTACAGCAGAGACCGGTGCAGAATATGAATCTAGTTTTCTCCGTCTAGACCAAATAGAAAATCTTTTCCATTTGTCAGCATAAAGTTTTCTGGTAGATGGTTTATGTGAAGCCAGAATAATTTCACATACTGGAGAGAGAAGATTGCAATTCCTGGCAATCATCGAAGTGGAGAAACCAAGATGTGATCTTGAGACTGGTCAAGTTCGGGTGGCTCAACCCTTGGGGGTGAGAAATCAGATCTGGAGTTGGATACAAGGTCCACGGTCTGCAAAGTAGATAAGGCCAGAGAAAAGGGAACCATACCTCGCAAAGCCAATATGGTGCTATGAGGATCATTTTGCTTTTCAACCGAAGAGCTTACTTCAGAACTAGAGGAATGGGAGGATAAGCGTAAAGCAGTCCCCGTGGGTCAGTCGTGGATAAGAGAGTACCTTGGGGACTGCCCCTGCGGGGGAATTAAGGTGAAGTGTTGTTGCTGCATTTGTGGTTGGACGGGGAGGTGAACAGGATGCAGTAAGGCTGGCCCCAATGGCTGAAAATCTTTGTCACCAAGTTGGGGTTGAGGGACCACTCGTGAGGCAGGAGCATGTACCTGCTCAATTTGTCTGCGATCACGATAGAATTCCCCGGGACACGCGTTGCTATCAGAAAGCAGCTGGAAGCTATCGGCCATTGCCAAACTCTCATGGCCTCTTGACATAAGGGATAGGACTTGGTTCTTCCTTGTTTGCTATACCAAACTACTGACATGTTGTCCAATTGGATATCAATTGTTCCCGAAGGAAGGGCAGACAAATGCTTGCAACGCCAAAAGCACTGCCCTCAATTCTAGAATATTTATATGCAGACTGGCCTCTAAATCGGACCATGTTGCCTTGGACAGTCATTCCCTGAAAATGCCCCCACCCTATCAGGGATGCATCCTTGGTCACAATGGCGCTGGGCTGAGGGGGGAAGGATCTGCTCCAAAGTTCTGCCTCTGGCTTCATCCACTAAAAAAGGTCTATTTTGCATCGATTTGTAATTTGAATCTAGAAGGACAAAGGGTGGCAATTTGGTTACCACTGGGTTAACAGAAGCCTTGCTAGGGGTACTATTCATATAGATGTTGCCATTGACCCTAACAGCTGCAGGACCTGTCGAGCCGGAACCCTAACAGCTGCAGGACCTGTCGAGCCGGAACCAAGTCATGGCACAGTATCACTCGGAGCTGGATCCTTATTCTCTGAAGCCTGTAATCTGGGAGAGAGATTAAGCAAGAGTGGGTATTAAATGTTACCCCTATAAATTTCAAGAATTGGGTTGGAGTTGGATTGGATTTCTCCCAGTTTATAGAGATTCCCAGGCGATTTGTCAAAGAGCGGGTATAGTACAAGGTACCAGATGTTTGGTGGTGTTGGCAAGGAGCCAATCGTTCAGATATGGAAACACCTGGAATCCTTGTAGTCTCAAGTGAGCAGTCACTGCTGCCATGCATTTGATGAACACACTGGCGGCTGTAGAGAGTCCGAAGGACAGGGCACAGAATTGATGATTGGCTCCCAGGCGGAAGCAAAGGACCCTTCTGGAGCAGTTGTCCATCTTGATGCGGTAATACGCATCCTGAAGGTCTATCGAGCACATCCAATCGCCTTCCTCCAGAAAAGGGAGAACGGACTGAATGGAGACCATCTGGAATTTTGTCTGGCTGACTAACTTGTTTAAACATCTGAGGTCCAAAATTGGTCTCCAGTCCCCTGTCTTTTTTCGCACCAAAAAGAATCTTGAGTAAAATCCGAATATGATCTGGTCTGGTGGGACATTCTGGATGACTAAGTACAGCTTTTCTATTTGTAGAGCTGCCTCTTCCCTTAGACTGGATGGAACGTCTGGAATTCGTTTTGGTAACCTCTGGTTATCTTCAGCACCCAAGAATCGGTGGTAACTTATAGCCAGGCATTGGGGTGCAGAGAAAGACGTCCCCCGACTGCTTCCAGAGGAAAGCAATTGGGCTGCTCTTCAGAAGCACTGATAGGGATGTCTAGAGAAAGAATCTCTGGAACCCTGATTACGCAGACCCCCTTTGCCTCTGTAGGGGCGTCTTCCGGAAGAGTCGCCCCCTCTGCCTCTGGGGGTGAACTCGCCACATGCGTCACGAAAAGGACCCTCAGACTTTTTGTGCCACAATTTCCCATTTCTCTGGTTCCTAGAAAAGGAACGCTGGGGAGTGGAGAAACGTACACCAATGGCAGACAGGGTCTTACCATCCTGCTCACACCTCGCTAGCGTGTCCTTCACTTTAGGGCCAAACAGGGAAGACGCTTCCACTGGAACACTCAGGAAGGAAGACTTAAAAGGATCCGCAAAGTCGCATAGGCGCATCCAGCCATGACGTCTCACAACTAACACCTGAACCCGCAGCTCTAGCTGCCCCTTCGGTTGCATGTGAAATTAACATCATGGATGAATTAGAAATAGACTCCCGGGTCGCTAGCTGCGAGGCTACCTTGTCATTAACCTCAGACACCTGTCCTGATAGAGTACCAGAGAGTTCGGAGCAGTCCGGAGTCTGGTGAAATGTGCCAGGTAGTTCAAAAACCTAATTGCAAAGGTCGATGAAGCAAATACTCACTTCCCCAGTCTGTCCACCGCTCAGAACCCCCTGTTAGACGGGTGAACTGTATGGCTCTCCCCAGAGAGCTCTTTCTTCGTGGCTGCTGCCGTCACCACCACCATCACATCTACTGGTAAACCTTTTGACCAATGTGGATTTTCTTCAGGGAAGAGCGGATCTTCTCTGGTCTCCTGGGGATTGCTTCAACAGCATCAGGGTTCTTCCAGGCGCACTGCACCACAAGCTGAACCAGCTCATCTGCAGGCGGGGTCAACCAATAGGTAGATGGTCGAGCATGAAAAGCCTGCAGAAAAATGGATTCCTTGGAGGAAGGGTTTTTGGACTTCCAATCACCCCTCTGTTTCAAGATTCACATCTTCAGGGGGTGATCGTGGGGACCCTTCCCCTTCATCTTAATCCATATGCTCGGTGAGGGACTCCTCAAGGGAGTCCATGTGTTTCCTCTTGCACAATTTCTTCCTAGGAACTTCCTCAGTGGGAGCTTCTGAGGTGGACCTGGAGGAAAGGGCACCCTGCAATAGGGTCTCCTGCGACTCCCATGCTCGATCCGGGACAGTGGCCTGTGACAGCTGCAGCTCAGGAGGACATGGTGGTTCTGATGCTGAAGGCTTGCCTGCAGAGGCAAGAGCCCTCTCCATCGCCTGGAAGGGCAGGGCTGCCTGAAGAGGGGCGGGAGCCTGGAACACAGAAAAACAATCTTGGAACGGGGGGGGGGGGTCACACCCTGCTCCATTGAGACCACTCCCAGGAATGGAGCCTCAAGCTGGATTGATAACTGAACAGGGCTCCTGGCACTGTGGACGGCACCGCAGAAAGGGTCGTCGCCGAACTCGGAACAGAGGAGCCTGTAGTCCAATCATGGGATTGAGGAAGTCCTGGTTCCAACGGAACCGATGGCCAAAGTTTTGGCCAAAGTGAGATCCACTACTAGCACCAAAACAGTGGGTGCCAACAGCTTCGAAACCTGCAAGGAGGACGAAGGAGGAGAGTAAGATGGAGTCCGTGAAGCAGAAATCCCAAGTCCTAGAAGGGATTGGGCTTTTGAATCAGAAGGGATCTCCCCTGGCTGTCAGCAGCTGGTTCAAAAGGCGCACCACATCTAGTTCAGAGAGGCTCCTGGTGATCTAGTGGATATCCCCGAAGGGACTCTGGATGCTCTAGAAATCTAGGAAGGGACTATAAACTTGTTCCTAGAAGGGGTTCACAGATGGGGAATATTGGGTTTGTGCTTGTACGTCTAATGGCACCACCGTCTCCAATTTTGAGATGACAGGGGCAGTAGTGTCCATCTGAGCTAGTAGAACCGTGGGGAGGCTCGGAGCTGGAATTGAGGTTGAGGTCAAAATCTTAGTTGTCTGTCATAGTCGGTGCCACAGCCGTTATCAGGACCAAAATCAGTGCCAGAGACGAAGACTTCTGGTCCAGAGCAGAAAGTTTCAGAAGTTTTGGTTTCATTGGTCTTTCCTTCTCACCAGAGGTTGAGGGGGGAATTAAATGTGGCCTCTTTCTCTCTCTTCTAGGAGGGGGTGAACCCTCTGACGCAGAGCGCCTCTGAAAAGAGCGATTTAAGCAGGCCCTTTAAAACGTTTATTCTTACGCTCATTCAAGGTACGAAAACTAAAACCCTGACAAATAGAGCAAGGCGGTTGTACAGAGAGATAAGGCACTCCCAAACAATAAACAGTCATCACGAGTGTCTCTATTCGGCATTTTTCTCCCACACTTCAGGCATTGTTTAAAGCCTGAAGTGCCTTTTTTCAGGCCACCTCTGCCACATGGGCGATGTCTTCCATTAGCATTCCCTTCTCTGCCTCTGAGGGAACTGTCCTCGTGGATTTTGGAAAGTTCCCCAACATTTTTTTGAACCACATTTTCTGTCTCGCTCATTGATTCCTAGATGAGGTCCTTTGACAGGTCAAAATATGTACAAACATGTACTCCTACAGCAGT